>NW_004955419.1:8796644-8829469 GCF_000276665.1 Chinchilla lanigera
TAGTATCTTATTGAGTATCTTTGTATCTATTTTCATGAGGGAGATTGGTCTGTAGTTCTCTTTCTTGGTTAGGTCTTTCTCTGGTTTTGGTATCAGTATAATGCTTGTCTCCAGAAATGAGTTAGGGAGAATTGCTTCCTTTTCAGTTTCATCGAAGAGTTGGATGAGTGTTGGTATAAATTCTTCTCTGAATTTCTTGTAAAATTCTGCTGTGAATCCATCAGGGCCTGGGCTTTTCTTTATCTGTAGGATTTTAATCATGCTTTCAATCTCATTAATTGATATTGGGTTGTTCAGGAATTTTATATCTTCTTGACTCAACCTTGGTAATTCGTACATATCTAGGAATCTGTCCATTCATTTCTGATCTTACCCTCATCCAGCACAACTTTACTCAAATCAAAACCCACCTCCTCAAAGTACCAGCCCTGGCCCTCCCAGATCCTACCCAACCCTTCCTCTTCTTTACCTCAGAATCTCGGGGCACAATTTTGGGGGTCTGGGGTCAATAGAAGGGCCCCGACTTGCCTCCTAGGCTTCTCTGTCCAAGCAACTTAACTTGACCACACACGGCTGGTTTTCCTGCCTCTGAGCCCTAGCGATGGCCACAGCTCTCACACAGGAGGTCTAAAAACTAACCCTCCAGGGACAACTTATTGCCTATTCCCCCCACCTCTTAACTGACCTTCTCTCACATCAGGCTCTACACCTCCTGTCCCCTTCTCACCCCCAACTCTTCCACCTCTCTTTTATTGAAAACCCACAGGTCTCTTTAAACTCTGTGGGGCTCTCAATCCTGCATCCCTCATTCCCCTCACAGACACAAAACCCACCCACTTATACTGAAAGTCTCTGACAGACCTCATCCCTCCTCCTCAGGGCCAGATGGACCCAGGGAGGGCTACTCTATAGTCTCCCTCACCCAAACCATTGAGGCCAACCCCCTCCCCCCAGGCACCTCCTCACAAAAGATAGAATTGATAGCCATAATCAGGGCTCTGATTCTAGCTATAGGGACCTCCATTAACATTTACACAGATTCCAAATATGCTATCATATAGTCCACCATCATGCATCCATCTAGGCAGAGCATGGTTTCATCACCACCAAGGGCTCCTCCATCCAAAATGGTAAACTTATTCTACAACTTCTCTCAGCTACCATCTGCCCAACCCAAGCAGCTATCATACATTGCCACGGCCACCAACAAGTGACTAATAAGATCACATTGGGAAATGCGCAAGGAGGCAAAGCATCCAAACTGGTGACTGTTCAACTGTGGCTGCCCCCTCAACTGTGGCAGCCCCTATACCTCACACCCAACATTTTGGCCCAGCCCCCCCTCCCAGGTACCCAACTGGGTTCACATACTCAGACACCCAACAAAAACAAATCTCCCAGAGAGGTGCATCAGCTGGTCCAGAGGGCTGGCTCCTCTTAGATGGAAAATTCTGCCTCCCAAACTACTATGCAAAGCAATTCCTCACTCAGATACACAACTCTTTACACATAGGATGGAAACCACTTCAAAGGCTCCTAGATCCCAATCATCTTTTATCCAGGGCTTACTTCCACCCTACAAGATCTTTCTTCAAAGTGAATCATATGCTCAAAATCAAGCCCACAGTGCTCCCTATGTTCTCCTCCAAGCTTTTTATTCCATCAGTTTAGGGGAACCCTCCCAGGGGAAGATTGGCAAATTGATTTCACCCACATGCCCAGATACAAAAAACTCAGATTCATCCTTACTTGGGTAGACACCTTCATGGCCTGGATCAAGGCTTTCCCCATCTCACATGAGACAGCTGACACTGTGACACAGATCCTTCTCACAGAAATCCTTCCCTGCTTTGCTCTTCCATGCTCCATCCAGTCCTACAGTGGACCTGCTTTTATCTCCAAGATCACCCAACAAGTTTCCAAGGCCCTGGCCATCCAATGGGCTCTACATACTCTCTATCACCTCCAGTCATCAGGCAAGGTAGCAAAGGCAAATCATCTTCTCAAAATATACCTCTCCAAACTCTCCACAGAAATCCAGCAGTCCTGGCCATCTCTCCTACCCATAGCCCTGGCCCGACTCTGTGCCGCTTCCCGCCAACCCGCTGGTCTCAGCCCTTTTGAGCTCAGGTATGGGTGACCCTACCTCTTTCAACTTCCTCCAGCTGACCGTAGTCCCCTTGTCAACTATCTGCCTCTTCTCTGTCTGACCCGCAATCTCCTGCACTCCAGTGCAGATCAATGCCCACCTAAACCTGACGAAACCTTGGTGCCTCTACAGGTCCAGCCTGGTGATCAGGTACTCCTCAAGGATCTATCAGCCTCAGCTCCTCAACCTCGCTGGTCAGGCCCATTCACTGTGGTCCTCAGCACACCAACCACTGCCAAGCTCCTAGAAAAGCCATCTGGGTCCACCTTTCTGCTCTCAAGAGGGCACCTGCTCTGGCCGATCCAAAGGTAGAAAAGCCCTCCTGGTCATCCCAGCCTCTTTCTCTCACTAAACTTCTCCTAAGGTGCTTCGATATCTTAGACTCTGTCCCAGAATGAGCCTCATTCTCCTTCCCTCCCTCCTCCTGGGGGCCCACATGCTGCCCAACCTCCGACATCCTCCTTGGCGTTTCTGGGCCAAGTCCACCAGTGGCAACATGCTCCTGTTTACAGACTGCCCTGTCACAGGCTGTCACACTCCAATCACCCTAAACTTTGATGCCTGCGCAGAATCCATCTACCATGTAGATGGCTCTATCATGACACACAACCTAAACCATGAGTGTGAGTTGGCCCCTTGTAACAAATATGCTTGCTTTTTGATTGCCAACCAGACCCCCAGATACTGTTCCAGTTACTGTTTGACATGGTCAGATGTCAAGGCCTACCAAGGCTACTACTCTTCAACAACCTGGCCCTTCAAATTTGCCATCGGTCAACCTAACCTTGGGGCTTGCCAATATGCAGGATACCAATTCTCAAATCAGACCTGCTCCAGGAGCCAATGTAAGCCCACCTATATCATCATCCAAAACCCCTGGGACACTCCCTGGGAAACTACGGGCATCTATACATACCTCCGTATAGATGTCCACTGCACAGACCCTTGCCTTACACTCAAGATCTACCAAACATTATACACCCTCACCACTTTATCACCAAGACTCCAAAGATTCCAAACAAAACTCAAGTCCTACTTACCCCACACCTCTTCCCTAACTAACTTCCCCCAGATTCTCTTTCGGACTATTCATCAGACCCCCTCCAACTTGTCAGAGTGCTGGATTTGCACCACCCTACTGGACCCCACAATAACTATTGTCTCCTGGTATCACAACTCATCTGTGGTATGTTCTACTCAGAGCCCCCTGAGAAAAAAACCCCAGCTCTACATACCCCCAGGGGCCAATCTCACCTGCTATGGAAAACCCAAAACTAACAGCCCTAGACCCTGCAACCAAACCATTGCCCCACCTCTAGGTTCCTCTACCCCAGCCACACATCGCCGTTACTTCCTGTTATCACCCCAATAAAAATTCTTCTCCTGTTATCACCCCAATAAAACCTGCATCCCTGTCCTTCTCCTTCCTAACCTCCAGATCTATACCCATGCTGAGTTCACAGAACAGTTCCTCCACTCACCCAGGTACTCTTCCAGGAGAGTTTCAATTGGGGTGCTACTGGGGACCTCCCTATTGGCAGGAGCTCTGGGAACATCCACCTTGGGCACATCCATAGGTCTCAACCTCTAACTTAGCAAACAATTGGCCAACCATATTGCAATGTTTCTTCTACTTTTTCATTAGTCTATTCACAGACTAATTGGCAGCAGTTGTCCTCCGAAACAGGTGTGCCCTTGACCTCCTCACTGCAGAAATGGGTGGAACTTGCCTTTTTTTGGGAGAAAAATGCTGCATGTAAGCCAACCAGTCAGGTCTCTTTCAGAAAAAAATCCAGCAGATGCAAGATCAGGCAGATCTCCTCTGCTGAGGCCTCTCATTCACCACTCCAGGAACCTCTGGGCTATGAACATTTCTCCTCCCATGGCTGCTTCTGCTCCTGGGGCCCCTCGCAGCCATCTGTCTCCTCTTCCTCTCAGCCCCATTCATTATTTCCCTCATTCGCAATATGGTTCAAAAACTAACAACCCAAAATTTTAACCTTATGCTTCTTACACATCCCCAATACTGGCTGGTGGCTCTAGAGGACCCAACTGAGCCCCTCTGATGCAGCCCCAGTTCAGCAAGAAGTAGTCACTGACAAGACACTTAGCCCTTATGCCTATTACACCAAGTCTGGGATGATAGGTCTCCAAGAGGGCCTCTGCCCCTTGCAAAAAGAAAAAGGGTCCTGGCTCCAATGCCCTGCATGTGCTCCACCACCTACCCAATGACCCTACCTCAAAGGCCAACCCTGCCCGCAAAAGTACCAGATGTTCTGGCAAAAACAATGGCTCTAATCACAAAAATCCCTCTCTTGGCTGTTCTGGCCTACCAGCATCCTCCCTGGAAAAACCGTTAAAAACCTCAAGCTTTGCACAGCTCAGAGTTGTCCTGGTCAGCTAGACAGCCCCCTGCGTCAATCTCCTGTCTAATAAAGACTCTGTGTCAGACGGTCTGGTTCGGTTCTTTATGGGTCACTCGGTCCAATCACTTACTATCTCGGTGGTCATAGCAGGATCCAATGGGACAGAATTTAGAGATGAAGGGAGCCTGATTGCCTTACAGCCATGGAGAGGAATAGGCTCACTGTCACTGAGAAGGACATTTCTTCCTTCCTGACTCTGCTCTGTTCTTTAGTACCACAATGGCTAATAGTACACCTGAGAATTAAATTCACAGACGAATTTTCCACATTGTTATTTTTTAGACTGAAGGACCACGGGATCCACAGTCAGTGGGGAAAGGTTGCGAACAGGCAGGTGGCAAACCAATTTGTTCGCGGGTTCTGCATCTGAGGTGTTAAAACTGTCATGCTTTTGTTTGCAGGCTTGTAGGTCTGAAAAAAAGTGCAAAGTAATTTGGAGAAAAGTACAAAATGGGAAGTGTCCCTGTCCTGAATAACACTCCTTAGTTAATTTATAATTCACCTAATAGACAGCATATGGGAAAGGAGTCCCAGTTTTGGTAGAGATAGACCACCACTTGAGGAAGGACTTTATTACTTAGTAGTTCTGATTTCCGGGTGATTCACTTACATATTGCTCCTTAGTTTTATCATCCATGTTAATAGTATTTCATATACCTGGTTTTAATTGCAGAAACTAACAGATACTAAAATGCTATGAAATAGGATATGCTAGAATCTCTATAGTTGAGTTTTGGAAGATTTCTACAGTTAAACAAAACTTATGATACTCATAAAGTAAAAGCCCTGCTGGGGCTTGATATAAATAAACAAAAAGCAATCTAAAGAAATAAAATTGTTGTTTAACTTTGCTTCATAGCATTTTCAAGATTTATTATTACCTTTGAACGCAAGCATTTTCAGAGTTCCACTTAGAGTCCCACTTCCCCTGCTGTGAGAGGTCAAGGCCATGCAAAGAAAGAATTTCTATTTTGGCAAAATAATTGAGTATTAGGTATGAGTGGGGATAACATTCAAGCTTGGGTATGCATTGAAGGTCATAAACTTCCAAACCAATCCACTCCTCCAATAGTTTGGCTTCACAAGTTTGCCCAAATCGTTTCCTTGTTTGGACCAGTGAGCATTAAAAACATCATGGCTACATCTCTGGGAGTGAGGGGTCCATGGAGTCTTGTAGTCCTTTCCTTAAGGGAACCACAGTTCACTCAACAGACTTTGAGATAAGTATCGAGGATCAGTGTGAACCACATAAAGCACAGAAAACATCAGCATCTACATCATTCAGTTTAAAAACACAGATTCCTGAGCCCCAGTCAGACGTAGGATAGGAACAGGATATTCTCACTATCAACAGTTTCCCCTCTGGGGACATTCATGCCCACTAACATTTAAAAAGCAGTGGTTGAAATAAGACACAAGGCCACACCAACTCTAATCCTTTTGTGTTTGTGTAACTTTGTTTACCTGAAGCAAGATGCCAATCAGAAGAAAAATAAAACAGAAACCAGGAGCCATGATCAAAAATTGGCTCCTCTCTGCTGTAGACAAGCCTCACCACCTGCACAATTCTTCAAGGCTCATATGGAGAGCAGAGCAGAGCTGGCCGGTCCTCATGGCCTTCCATTATCATTCTAAGGGAGCTTCAGAAGCACACACACAGATGCCTCTCTGAATTGGCTCATCTGAAGCCAGGACTGTTGGAGTGAAACATAAAATATCACAGAGTTGATTTAATGGCCTTTAAATGTCCCTCCTGAGTGGCTGGGGAGCTCCTTGTCTGTGTCCCTATGCACTGCTGTGCTCATAAAGCTGTCACCATTATTCGCTGCCCACCATCCTGATAGCATGCAGGTCACACAGTGAGGGAAGGGGTGCAGTTCCTAAAGGGTTCTGGTATGCAGCTGTGGCAGCCTTCGTCCCAGGCCAGGTCTTGCTTTCTTTTCAGGGGAGGGCATGACATCTAGCCCCTCATCACTCCTCTGTGCAAATACTAGCTTTCTCTCTTTTATTTCTGAATGTTTATTTCTCTACCTGGCTACACCAAGAATCTGAATTTATTCCAAATGTTTCTTGGTTCTGTCTCAGCCCTAGCATTAAGTGCTCACCCACATCTCTATATTTGTTAGAATTATTCTGTGGTAGTTATTCTAGAGAATTGCTGTCTATTAAGCACATGATACAAGATACAAAGGGGAAGTGTATATGAAATTTGAATTTTATAGTAGCTTCACATAAGAAAGTAAGAGCAAGCAGGAGAAATGAACTTTAAATATTTAAGGGAACATTTTATTTAACCTAATGAATTCAAAATATTATTTTGACCTAGATCAATATAAAATTATTAACAAAATATTCTATTTTTTGGACTAAATCATTGAACCTGATAGTTATTTTATAATGGTAGCATTTTTTTATTTTAAGGAGCCAATTTTCATGAGATTTTACCTTATAAGACAGTGAAGATCCAGGTCAATAGAAATAAACAATGTAGGTAACAATTCCTTTGTCCATTTATTCAAACATATATGAAGCACTGACTTACAGTAGACATAGTGTTGGGTCCTAGATTACAAAGATAAAGGCCATTTAATGTCCCTGGAATTTATAGTCAATTAAGAGTGACACACAATAAACAATTAGGAACAAAGTGACAAAATAATTTCAGCCAATCATGAAGAGTACAAAAAATGAAAAAGGTTGATATGATAATAGAAAGAGAAGAGTATTGGATCACGTCAATTTATAAAGGATGAATCTCAGAACCAAAGTACAAATGACAAAAAATCATATATTTATTAAGCTGTGTGTGTGGGCTGGGGGGGGTACTGGATATTGAATTTAAGGCTTTGCACTAAGTTACATCTCTGGCCCTTTTAAAAAAATTTTTTTGAGACGGGGTATCACTAAGTCACTAGGTTGTTCAGGTGGGGCTGACCTTGAGATATTCCTATCTCAGCTGCCCGAAGTGCTGGGATTATAATAATTTTTTGTTTTGTTATCTTCATACCAACATAAAACTTCTTCAGAACTATAAGGTGCTATATGGAGCGGAATTTCTGGTGTATGAATAAGCACTAGGCTGCAGTACAAAATAGACTTTTATACCTAAACAAGCACAAAATAGGCCCCAGGACATGAAAATATCTCATCATCAGTAGCTGCTCAACCTCAGTAGCTGTTCAGTGTATGGTGATGTCTTGTCAAGTCAATGGAGGAATATCAACCTTCTATTAACTTTGGTTTTGAAATTCAAAGATGCCTGGGGAGGCAAAACATTCTGATTCAGTTTTTTTCTTTGTTTTTATGGTTGTAAGGTTTATTCTGATCTCTTTAAGGAAAACCATGATCTCTTTGGTCACAATAATCCAGCAGGTGGATCTACACAGTATATCATTCAGCTTTACTCTTTCAGAGACAAACCATATGAAAACAAGTTAAAAGAACAGAGATTTATTTTTGACTCAAATCTTCCAAAGGTTCAATCCAGGAAAGCTGCAATGCAGAAACACTATGGGAGAGGACATGGAAGAGCAAATCTGTTTAATCTGTGGTGGCCACAAAGTAGCACATAGGGAAAGCATGCCAATGAAAGAGATACCTTCCAAAGGTACCTACCACTGACCCACCTTCAACTGGGCCCTCATTCCTTAAGGACATATTCATCTAGGAGCAACAACTGATTAAACCAATGATGCATGCAGTGTCCTTATGACCCAGTCAAGACTCCAGGAGTCTCTTAATCCATTCCAGTTGACAGTTAAGATTAACTAGCATACCAGTGGAGTGCAAAAATGGAGGTTTTTTTTTTTATATGTTTAGTCATATTTTTATTTATCTTTTATTCATGTGAAAAGAAGACAAGGTTCAGAAAAAATGTGCTCTTAAGTACCCATATAATATATGAAAATGCCAGCCCTTTGTATCACATATGATTTAACAAAATATAATGAAATGAAATATAATCAAGAATGCAACTGCTATAGTCATTGTATTTCAAGTAAGTTAGAGCTAATATGTTCTGTTGTTGTTAATGTTTTTATTTTTTAAAGAAATATAGTATTGTGTAAAATTACAGGGAGATCATGACTCAACTGATCCATATTTCCAGAACAATAAAAGGAGACTGAGGAGAAGGGCCACCCATTAGAGTGTGTTTTTATTGCAGTCAACTTTGGCTCATTAAAGAACAAAGATACTTCTAGAACTTGTATTTACCGTGTTTACCCATTTTTAATATTTCCCTTTACCTTCCTTTCTCCTTTGTGACTTTGATCTCCCAAACTACAGTTCTGCCAATAACAATTGCAGAACTGGTCAGTTTTTCCACTGATGGAGAAAATACCCTAAAACTGCAACTGAAAGGAAGAGAGGTTTATTTCATGCAGGCTTTTGGAGGATTTAGTACCAAGGTATGCTGGCTCCCAAGCAGGCACAGTATACTTAAAGGGCATGGCAGAGCAAAAATTCTTAGTTCTTGAAGCTGGAAGTAGAGTGCAGAAATAGCACCAGGGACCAGAAATGGACCAGGGTGCAAATATAGACTAACTTCACCCCTTCACAACTCACCCAGACATGCCCATAAGTGTGTTTTCTAAATTACTCTACCTGGTTTCAAGCCAACCAAGTTGACAATCTAGCTTAACTATTACAATTGCCAACACACTTTAACAATAACAAAATGTCAGACACTATACTACCCACTTTAAATGAAATATTTCATTTTCTACCCAAAGCAGTTTTCTTTTTTTGTAAAATGCATTATCCCATCTTACAGATAATAGAAATCAAGGTTAGTAACAGTGGAAATATCTGTCCAAGATGGTAAGAGATAATTCTCAAAATTTTAAATATCTCAGGATTCACTGATAGTCTTAAAAATAGTGATAAATCTGTGTTAACTTTCATTTCTGTTTCAACAAATTATCCCAAGCTCAGTGGCTTAAAATGACATTGTCAAAAACTATTGGATATAGTTGCAGTCTGAATTCAGCTTTATATAGAACAGATCTGTGCATCTAACTCTGTGTCAGTAGCACACCTCTTTAATTAGTGTAGCTTACTTTAATCAGTGTAGAAAAGCATCGGTGGTAAGCTTTTGCTTCATTCATCAAATGTAATTTACAAATCTTACAAGAAGAGAAATATCTATTATTTTTTGCATAATGTTTGTATCTTAGTTACTTTTCTCATTGCTTAGACAAAACATTCGACACCCTAAGTTAAAGGAGGAAAGGTTTATTTGGCTCACAGTTTGTAGAGGTTTCAGTCCATAGTTGGCAAGGTGGCATGGCAGAGGAGCATCACAGAGGAGAAACAGTTCATGGCAGGCAGAAGGTAGCAAAGCAAGCAAGCAAGCAAGGGGTTAAAACAAACCTCTTTCTGCCCCTTATATTGTATCCAGGCTACTGGGATTAGGGCAGTGCCAAATGAATCAGTGTACTGATTTAGTAATTACCCACCCTTAATCCTAGCACCCTTTATCCTAGCATTGCACCATCAATCAATCTGACACACTACATTCAGTCACATCTGAAAAAACTCCACCCATGAATGCATGAGGCTTTGGAGGTATGTCTACACACACGCCATGACAGGGTATACTTCATATTTTTGTATACAGTATTCTTTCTTTGTGTACAGTATTATTTCTTTGTCAAAAAACGTTTGTGTATTTTATCATTTCCTTTCTATTTAGAAAGCTTTCTTTAGAGATTCATTTACATAGGTTGGCTAACAACAAGTTATCTTAGTTTTTCTTGATTGGAAAATATCTTAATTCTCATTCATTTGTATAATGTATTTTAGCTAGCTTTAGAATTCTGGGTTGCCAGTTCTTTCATTTCAACATTTGAAAAATATTGTGTAATTCCTTTTTCATCTCCATAATGAAAATGCAGTCACTTAAATTGTTTTCCTTTTATAAGTAAAATGCCATTTTTCTCTTACTTTTTGTAAGATTTTGTCTTAAATTTCAAAAGCTTCATTCTAATATGTGTTGGTGTGTTTTATTTGAGTTCATTCTGTTTGGAATTTGCTCAGCTAATTGAATATGAACATTAATATGCTAACAATGATTAGAACTTTTCAGCCATCAAACTTTTTTGTAATTATTTAATCAGACAATTTTCCTACTTTTTTTTTGCAAAACCAATAACAGAAATGTTAAGACCTTTCTTACAATTTCCCTAATTCCTGAAGCTTTGTCAGGTTTTCAAATCTATGTTTTTGTTAAGATTAGGAGATTTCTACTCTCTGACATTCCAGTTTACTGATCTTTTCTTTGATCTCCTCTGCTTTTATCTGTCATATTAATGGTTGGTTGAACTCTCCATTTTAGTTATTTGCTTTCAGGTTTCAAATTTCCCTTTAGTTTTTGTTTAAATCTTCAGTTTCTTCAATGAGACCTTATTTTTCAATATATTTTAGTCATGTTCCTGGTTTTACATTGAAACAATTTTTAATCATGTCTCTTTTAAAATCATTGCCAGATAATTCTATGATATATTTGTGGGATTAAGATCTTCTTGGTCTTTATGTGAAGTTATTTTCTATCAAATTCCAATTTTGTGGTGTTATGAGAGTCTGAATTTTATTTATTTACATCTTTTCACCTTTTTTTTTTTTTTTTTTGTTTTGTTTTGTTCTGTTTTTGTCTGACACTACTTCAATAGGAGGAGCTATTGCCAGATGGAGGCAGAAGTCTAGATTCTCTGCTTGGCCTATACTGAGACCAAGGGTAGAGGGCTTCATATCACTGTTCACTACCATATGGTGTTACTGAGTGCCAGCTCCCTATGTGGGTTCCACTGATGCTGAGGAGAAAGTGGTCTACCTATGCTTAGGTAGTAAGGAAAGTCTGACTTTCCAGTCAGCTTTCTCTGATCCCCCTCAGTGAGGAGCAATAGGGATATTTCATAACTATGAGGGGGATGTGGAAATCCAAGCTGCTCTGTGGTACTCTTGATACCATAAGTTTGTGTGTGGGGGGGTGGTCCTTGTCAGTTAAAGTGATAAATGTACTAGAATTTGCTCTTCTGACACCACTCCAATAAGGGCATTGTGATGTCTCTGAACAGCCACATGAGAATCAAAGTTTAAGTTCCTTACTCTGCTATTGCACTGGAATACAGCAGTCATTCTTTGCAAGATTGTGTGTGTGTGTGTGTGTGTGTGTGTGTGTGTTGTGAAACTGCCACTTTCCTTATTGGTTGACAACAAAAGACAGGGTATTATGTTGGATCTTCTTATCTTTACTCATTGGCAACCTTGTACTGTCAGCTTCTTCAGTTCATTCTGTGATAGATGAAAGAAAGCACAATGAATTCACTACCGTGCGACTCCTCAGCTTCGAAGGCCTTCTTGCAATTTACCTGTTTTCTCATATTCACTTTATAGTGGTTTTTCACTCTGGGGTCCATTTTCATAGGTAAAGTTTTAATGGAACTACTATGCCCAATTATTTACTTTTGCTAGCATGTTGTTTATGGTTGCTTTCATACTACAATTGTAGAATTGCGTAGTGCTAACAGAGTCCATATCAGTTGCAGAGCCTAAAATATTTCTTATCTTTGCAGAAAAGAAAAAGTTTGCTGGCTCCATGCTGCTATAGAATATTTTCTGGAACTTACAAAGGCCCCTTCTTCATCCCACTCACTTGAAAGGGATCAAATTAGGAGGACTGGTAAATAGGACATCTGTTCTATCTATACTGCTAAAACTCAGAGATCTTATTACTGCAGAAGAAGGGAAAGTTGATACTAGAGAAAACTAGCTGTTTGCTGCGCACATATCACAAAACTCTTCTCTCTTCAAATCCTCCAGCAACTATTGAAAAAAGCAAAGATAAATAAAACTAAGATAATTGTACCACTAATTTCTATTGGTTTATTGAAAGAAACTGTTAATGATTAATATTTTTGACCAATTTTGCATGCTCATATCTGGTAATCTGAACAACTACTTGAAGACAACAATATGCAATATAACAACCATTATTGAATTCATATCATATTGCTTTTTGAAATTCTGTATCATTTGTAATTTTTTTTATTAAATTTTACTCCCTTTAAAATAAAAGAAAACAGTTTTACACAAGACAACCAAACAATCAATTAATAAAATCACAACAAAGAAACATTGTGAACAATCAATCAAACACTGGCCATATTATATCACATTTTCATGCTCATATTCAACAGTAGAATATATAATCCTTGAGAAATCTTGTAATTAAGAGCACTGTTGGACTTTGTTTATTAAACATTTTCCAGACTCATTTAATCTACCCCTCATATAACTACCTGATTTTTAAAATCTGCCCTTATAGTATCCTTTGCTAAAGAATGTTGATAGAATATTTGCATATTATATTTTACTTTCAGATTTCAGTATGACACACTAGTAATTTGAGTTCTTTGGCAATTCCTGCCTGAATTAATTCTATTTAATATCCACATCCAGTGTGTCTCTAACTTAGTTAACCACAAAATCATTTTCCTTACACAACCTTACCCAAAACTCCAGCTCTGACCTATATTAGATTAATGATTATATGAAGTCAGTTATTAAATTGTATTTTGCATTTCAGTTACAAAAAATAATTTGGTCTCTTTCAAGGCATGATTTTTACAAATTATTTTTATTAACCTAATATGGGATGTTATCATACTAATAATATCACTTATTAAAATGATTACCTTTTCAAAACTGTTAATTATTAACAACCATTGATGAAATGAGTATACTTCTATATTCTTTTATGGGATAAAAATACCATTCATTAAATATACTCAACATATATGTTTCCTTCTCCCTTTTTTACCAGGAGAAAACAGCTATGTCTTACTTATTTTATCACCTACAATAAGAATGATAATAGCTACCATTTATTGATTCTCTCCTCTGCACCAAATTGATTACATATATTTCATCTTCATAAAAGTCCTATGAAATAAATATCGTGATCTTTAGCTATTAAGGATGAATACAAGTTTCAGAGAGCTGAAGCTACATGCTCCAAAATTATGAGCCCAATAAGTCAAACAGTGGTTTCTCTACTTTTAATGCTATCATTGTTTTACCGTCTATTTTAAAATATACTGTACATGGTGCTTTCATCCACTGGCCAGGGTAAGTAGCTTGATTGCTCTCTGTTAAGCTGGCTAAACTACCAGCACAGATGCCAGCTTAGATTCAAATAGATTTTCTGTAGATAGAGAATCCTCTTTTCTCTCTTAGCCTGTTAAATCAGAAGAAGTAGGACAACTTTGGGTTGTCAGTGTGATCATTTATCTTGTCTGGTAATCAGCCTTCAACTTGTATATCTTGCCCCTGAGAGGGACATCTTGTCCTCCTGAGCCTTATGGCCATTGATCCCTCAGTTTAAATCCTAAAAGATAGCTGGTCTATCAATAAAATCCCTACTATTAGTTTTTTCTCTGCATCATCAAAAAGAGGGCTATCAAGATGGGAAACATGACAAGAGCTCAGAATCAACAGGACTTGGTGCCTGCTTAGTGGGAAAGGAAAACAACATGAGGCAGTGTGATTGTGTGTCTCTGTGTGTGTTGTGTGTGTCTATCTATGAAAAATTAAGATAAGGTACAGTGAATTTAATGATAACAATAATGCTGCTGCTGCTAGATGTATATAAATATAACAATTATTAAGAGCTTACTAGTGATTAGGCCCAATTTTAACAATTCTATTAACTAATTTAATTCTTACATTAATGTTTTTAAGAATATTAAAACTATCCTGTTATTACTGATATGAGAGCTAAGGTAAGGCAGATGAAGCAGCCAGCATGAAGTAAAAATTTAAAAGGGAAATGAATCCAGAGAACGATTCTGTGTTTTAATCCCTGGGAGAGACAGGACATCCAGTTAGAGAATCCAGCTGGAGTTCTCTAATTCACTGTGTATGCTCAATTTCACATAATTAATGGAAGTGAGAACTGGTAAACTTGTATCTGTGCTAGTGTTGCCCTGAAAATTAGCCTTCTGACCTGAGACATCCCTTAACTGTGAAGCAGGATTAACAAATAACCCATTGCTCTCTGAGGTGTTCCTAAGGCTAAATGAGCTAAAGTGTGTGAAACACTTCACCCATATTAGGTTTCCGGTCAAGGCTTCTTCTCTCCTACCTTATCTCATTTCTTGTTTATCTCTCCTAGCACAGAAATAGCTCTGAAAAGCAAATAAATGAAGACTGTGATAATGTTCTATAAATACAAAGTTATTTATTTATAAATCATTTTGTACCATTGTAGATTAAAAAAAAACAAATATATTTCTCAACACAGAAAAAAACCAGAGTGAGGAAAATAAAACCACATTCACTACTAATACTTGTGACTATTTTTTTCTTTTTCTTAATTTGATTGATTAATTTCTCATAAAGCTAGTACTACATTCCTGGTTATCTTTGTACATCTTTGTGATTATATTTTTAGGAAAAATTGTCTGAATTGGCATTTGAAGGTGAGTTTAGGGCTTTTCACATGGGTATCCAAATTCTTTTCCTGTAAAGTATCGATTTAACTAATGTGTAAGGCATTTGAAGAAATCGATGTTTCATTTGTTTGACATCTTTCACTGTAAATCATTTCTGCCTTTCACAACTTCTAGGGCTGTGTTATGTACCACAAGAAGTCTCCACAAACAAACATGTAAGTAGAAATTTTATCATTTTTCATTTTAATAACAGCAGGGTACAATTCTTGTAATATTGTTCCAGGAGATAAAAGTACGACTTGCAACACTGCAATAATTCTGAAGTCCATTGAGTGTTCTTATGTAAGAACAGACTGCTTCGGCTAACCATCTAAAATAGTGGAAGAAAAATATACTGTGGATATGGGAGTTTGCTGTCAAAGAGAGCTTTGTGGATCTGCAGAATTTTCTCCTTCAGTTTGCAGAACATGCTGAAGAATTTTTCTTTAAGATTTGTTTATTTTGTTTACTCCACAATCCAGGTTTGCTTGCTGTTTGGGTTCACAGAACCTATATTCCACTTGCCTACAGCAGAAAAGATGGCCTGATTCAAATTTGCAGCATTACATCGAGCAATGGATGTACTTGTTCCAGACCCTAGTTTCCAATTTTTAAGAGGCACGCCATCACGATTGTTAATCATGGCATCACTTGATTGTCTGGTCTCTTTTCTCCCTCCTCAGCTTTATCTATACTGGCTGCTCTTATCTTCCTCAATCTTGCCGGGCATCATTTAAAGCTCTATACCCAGGATGCCTCTCCCAATCCCAATTGGTAGATCATTCCATGAGTTGCATTTTCACTCGTATTACAGCTGTCTTCCTCAGTATTAAATCCTCATTATATCCAGGTATTAGCTCTTTATTCAAATGCTAACCATTAAGCATCTCATTCTTCCCAGTATTATTCATGCTGAAATAAAATACCTATTTGGGAATAATTTTTATTGACTGTTTTTGCTCTAAATCCATTTAGCCATTTTCACTGTGTTTTCTAACAGCTCCTACTATGTCCAGTATGAGCTAGACTCTCAAAGCTGAATGATGAAAAGAATAGCGATGAATGAGTGAATCAGCAAACATACACTAGTTCAAAACATGTACCATCCTCCAGTCCTTGTCATGGCTACAAAAGGTTACTTGTGATGACTTTTACACATACGGCTTAAGATTTCCAGACCAGATTAGTTTTCTGAGCTTTCCCCTACACCCAAAACTTCACACCCACTCTGGGCAGCAAGCCCCAGGCAAGCAAAGTATCATAAAACTCCATTAAGGAACTGTGTTTCTTTTGACCAACATGTCCCTTCAGAAGGACACAAGAGACTCTGTCTACCCCTCTGGGAGTATGGAAAGAGAAGATGAAGAGGGGTCTAGTTTTGTTAATGACAGCAGTCACACACTTACTACTCACATGTGTGCCAGTGAGTATTACACAGTTTTTCTTTTTTAAGCAGTAGAAAAAAGACAGGGGGAGAGAGGGATAGATGTATTCTTTGGGGGATTTATGGAAGCATGAACAATCCCAGCACAAGGTGTAAACAAGCAAGTCCTAGTGTTTTAAATAGCTGCTCCACTTGCCAGCTTTAGGTAAAGCGTTACTGCAGCACACCCTAAATGGGGGATGGGTTTGCACACTGTGACTGTTCTACTTCGATCTGAACTCCCTGGGGATTATTCTAAAGACACAGCGAGGCAGCATAATCATACCTCTGCAAGCTACTGCTCCTTCTGCACTTGGCAGGATGCAAGCACAGACCTGTCTTAGGTCATCACTAACTCTCTATTAGCTTGCTTTTCAGATGGATGAGGGCAGGGGAAAGGTAGGAAAGTTCAACTTCCCCATTCCTCACAATTCTTGCATCTTTAGAAAGCAGTCAGATTGGGGAAGCAGCGTTACACAAACTAAGGTGCTGGGAGGTGCCCCGGGGCTTCAAAACACTGGGTTCTGGGCCTCTGGCAAATCGCCTTTAAGTAGCTAAACTTAGAAAACGGTAGCTCCTCTATGCATTCTGCCTTCTTTGCTCCTGCTCCAGTTCTATCCACTGCTAAAAACCCCATATTAAAAGAGTGCTCTTTGCCTCTCCTACTTTGTGATTCATTTAATTCTTCTGTTCTCAAAGTTTTGTTGACCACAGTGATTAGCCACGCTGCTTAAATTATTGTGATGTTGGCCCATTGGATAAAGACCAAAGAGTTTAACATGATGTAAGCTGTGTTTCTACTTTCCTTAATTTACTTTTCTAGGCTCACATTCTGTCTTCATCTCAGTGTTCTTACCATCTTTCTGTTCCTGAAAAGTACCTTATTATTTATCCTTTCTAAACATTTGCACAGTTCCTTTTATCTTTTTTTTTTTTGTCTTTTTTTTTTATTTTAAGGATAAAAGGAGGGAAACATTAACAGACATACAACATTTTACAACATATCACAAGCACAATACAGACAATACAGAGTTCCAAACAAAGTGGTAGGGAATTAACAATGGTGGTTGTATTACATATTGATATCTTCAAAGTGGCTTCTCATGAAAACAGATATAGACATGCAATACTGGTCAACCAAAGACTCATTGACAGTTTCTTTCAGCATAGAAACAGCAGATAGAAGAACAACCATGTTATCTATCCTGTATATACATACATACAAAATTTCTCCTTCTTTCCCTTCTCTTTTCCCACATCCCAGAAGCCCTTTACTCTTCGGTGGTTTCCTATCATTTCACAGTGTCTATCATACCTCCGAGTTTAACTTAACTCTTTCAAGTTTTACACTAGTGACACAATGCGGTGCTTGCACATGTATGTTTGATTTATTTCACTTATGAGTATGGTCTCTAGTTGTGACCATTTAAATATAAAGGCCTCGAGTTTATCTTTCTTTACAGCTGAGTAATATTCCATTATATAAAAGTACCATAATTTTCTTATCCAATCCTCGGTGGATGGACATTTGGGTTGCTTCCACATTTTAGCAATTACAAATGCACAATTCCTTTTATAGGTAGGGCTCGCAGTTATTTTATGAATTAGTTCTATTATTATTTCCATTTTATACATGCGATGCCGAAGGTCATAGATTGTAAATGCTTTCCATGAAGTTAAACATATTATGAAGCACATCTTTGAGATCAAAATATCTGACATAGGGGTTAAATTCTTATTGATTCTACCACACTGCTTTATGAAGAATAAATGTCATAGAAAATATAGGATGTTAGAGCTAAAGAAACATTAGAAAACATGTAATCCAATTTATTCATTTTATAGATAAGGATACTGAAGGAAAGGAAACAGTTGTTGAAAGTGACAGAAATAGGAAGAGATTTCCTTTTCCTTATCACACCAAAAAAACTCCAAGGCTGACAATTTCCATCAGTTCAACATTGCCAATAAGCAAGGAGGAGCAGTATAACCCATGTATGTAAAGTGAATGGAAATTAAAAAGCTGTGATAAGTTGAATGTGTGGTTTGAAATGTTTTCTGTAGATTAGACATCCACCCCTTTGTCATAGGACTTTACAATGCCTTCTCACAGTGCAGAGTATTCTTCCATATTATTATAGGGATGTGGCCATAATACTAGCTTTTCTCTCACTGAGATACAATGCCTGACCCCTACAACCCATAGGAAACGAGTTTTAACCTGGCTTATGGCTCAGAGGATTCAGTCCATAATCAGGTAGCTCCAAGGAAACACTGGCAAAAAACACGTGGAGAAACAAAGCTGCTCAGTTTATCGTAGCCAGGAAGAACGGCAGAGGAACAGTGATGAAGAAAAAAGATAGGGATCATATAGAGTTCCAAAGACTATGCCTTCATGACCCACCCAGAAGCAACCAGGAATGTGCCTTACTAGTTCTAATCCAATTAAAATGACAAACTAGGATTAACTCTCAGTGTCACAGAATTTGTTTTGCTCAGTGGAATGGTAGCAGAACAAAGTCAGAAGAGATGAAAATGTGATTACATAGACTGACTATATAGACTGATTATATAGTGATTTATATAGACTGGCTGTGATTATAGAGATTCACAGTTGAAGGATGGAAAAAAATCCTCCATGCAACAGGAACCCAGAAAAAAGCAGGTGTGGCTATTATGTTTGCAGACAACATAAATTTCAAACTGACAACAATCAAAAGAGATAAAGAAGGTCACTACATACTTATTGAGAGAAAACTGGAAGAGGATGAGATAGCAATCATAAACATGTATGCACCAAATATTGGAGCACCAAGCTATATAGGACAAATCTTAACAGTCATGAAAACCCATATAATTATTAACACTATTGTAATAGGGGACCTCAATACCAATTTGACACAAAGTGATAGGTCAATTAGACAAAAACTCAGCAAAGAAATAACAGATGTTATTTCACAGAAATAACTGTGCCCATGCGATTTTCCACTGGAAACATGCTTCACAATGCTGATTCAGGAGAGGGTGCAGATATCTTCAGGTCAAACTCAAACTTGAATCCTATGACCTGACCCACTACACCCAAAGACCAAAACAGAGCTGATATCAGCAATCCACAGACCTACTAATGAGAGAAAGTGATATGTGTGAGGTCAGCCACTAGTATTTGTGGTAGTTCATAATTATGTAATCATGATGGCACTAGGAAATTAATACAATATGTAATTCATGTTTGCTGCCTATGCCTTACACTAGACCACTGGGACCATTTCACTTTCTCTTGAAAGCCATTTATTTATTAAAGTTTCAAAATTAGGATATTTGAAGAAAGATGAGTAACATGCAATAATCTTTTAAAAACTTGTTTCTTTTTGGTTAACAAATAATCATTGTCATGTTCAAGGATCACAATGTGATGCTTTGATGAATATTAACAATATGATATGATTAAATCTAGATAAATAATGTGGTCATTGCCTCATTGACCTATTATTTTTAAGATTAGACATTTGAAATCCACTATCTTAAATTATTTTGAAGAACAGAATACATTTTTATTATAGTCACTCATATATATATATATATATATATATATATATATATATATATATATATTAACTTTGTGAACTCGTGGAAGGGTGTGGAAAGTAGTTATGTGGGATTTTAGGAACACATTCTCCTTAGAGAGTATATGAACTCTCCTTAAGGCCTTGGGACAAAAAAAGTGATTTTTTGTAACATCCTCAGATATAGAGCACAATATTGCAGCCTACAGAGACAATAGAATGGGAGACTGAATTCTCCTGCTTCTTAGGAGCATTCATGTTATAATTTTGTTAGAGTACAGTGTGGCTAACTCATATTTTAAGTATATTTTGTGGAATGTTATATATTTTTGGGGGTGTGTTTAAGGTTGTCTCCACTATTAGCAAGTCAATGTGGTAAGACCTCATACATATTTCTTCCAAATCATAGTGTTAGATGATAAGATCATACATATAAGAATCCCTAGTTTTAGTTGTGTTAATCTTCTCTGCATCTATAGAGTCCCAAGGAGTTTTAAAGTAAATACAATGATAATATGATAGAAATAAAGTCATTAATAATTTTTCAAGCAACTGAAATTGAAGTTGATGACAGCCATCTTGGTAAAGTTTGAAAACATGCAAATGACCTTTCAGTAAGTTCTAAACAGGGCATTCTCTTCCCCTTTATACAGCCTCCCTACCCTTACACATCTGAGGGTATTTTGACAGCTATTGAAAGGAAATCAAATGAGAGGGACAACAATATACCTCAGTTTGCTTGTTCCACCATATGAAATAGAAGACACAAGAGAGAAGACTTGCTTGCCTCCAGTGTTTCAAATGCTTTCTGTCTGAATGAGTCCATAAGAAGTATGTGATCCTGCATTTAAGGCATAGTAATCTTGCCCAGTGAGGAACACAGCCTCTGCTCCCACGGATTTGCTCCACAGCCCACGCAGGAAAGTCATGGAGATACAGCATGTTATATTTCTTTTTCTATACCTTGAATCACTATACCTTACTACCTGTTCTAGATCCAAATGGCCAATCAAGAATACTTGTTGAATGAATAAAAACTTGTGCTAGAGACGCGGGAAGCCAGCTCAAACTGAGTAATGATTCACAAACTGGAAGCTTGGATGATCTATCTGGGGACTTCAGAAATGACCACAAAGAAGATGACCAACAAAACGCATTGGGTTCCATGTGTTGGGGTTCAGAGATATGAAGGCAAATGAGGTATAATTTCTGTCCACAGTGAACTCATGATTTGGGGAACCACAGAATCGGTACATCTATGGTTGTGACAGAGAACATCATAGAGCAAGGGCAGAAATCCATGAGATGACAGAGAGTGGTGAATATCAGTTCCCATGGAGGACTTCTCAAGAAGGCAAAATGTAAGCTGGGTTCAGGGGAAAAAATAAATGTGAGGAAGTTTGGCAGAGGAAGTCACAAGACAAAATGAGAAGATTCACACTTTAGTCTTTTTGGGGACGTCATAACAAAATATCTTTGAGTGAGTACTTTATTAATAACAGAAGTATCTGTTATTTGCCCACAGTTCTGGCATCATGCATGTCTGAGATCAAGGTACCTAAGCTTCCTTGGGCACCTTTAGTAAGAGCAGTAATCCCTTTCATGAAGGATTCACCCTCATGACCTAATCACTGCCCAAGGCTCCTCTTCTAAATACCATTGCTTTGAGGGGTTTTGAGGAGCATAAATATTCATACTGTAGAAGCTTGAGCAACTTCAGCGTGTTTAGAAAATAAATATAAAAATGTGTGGTTTGAATGCAGGTTGTGCAAGTGTACATTGAGGTATTGGTCTGGGAGCAAACATTACAAAGCTGGACAAGTAAAAGTGACAAGTGCTTTCCAGACAAAAGGTAGAGGATGTAAAACAAGTAGTGCTGTAGAGTTCCAGAGTGAGAAATACATCTTCATGAATGAGGCAGATATACACAATTTTTAACAAAAATAACAGACAACACATACTAGCTTAAATCTTTAATGTTTACCACAATGCTCTCATTCTAGTCTCATCATCTCTTTGAAGTAAATCCATTTATTTCTTACTTTGCATAGAAGAAAGTACAGTTCAGAGAGAGTGAGTGACTTGCCCAAATCACAGAGCAACACCAGTGTCCTCACCCCAAACAGATGCTCTTAACCTATAATTCCCGTAATTGGAAAATGCAATTTAATAATAAGTCAAATGTAGAGAAGCAGAGATGGTGATTATATATATTTATATAAAAAGCAGAGGACTGGCTACCTCCAGAGTTCTAAGGTGCCTACCTCATGGGCAGCTTGAAAAATTGCACCTGTAAAATGGATCCCCAGGTGTCCGCACTTGCCTCCCTAATGCATCCTCCCGGAAGAGCCTGCTGTCATCTATTCCAAGAGACAGATATTCACCTTGAACTTGTAAAGAGCAATTTGTAAAATGTTTTCTGAAAAAAACAAGTAAAACCTTATACCTGAAGCTGACGTTTGGACAAACTAAGACAGGGAATAGTTTATTATTATTCTTTAATTTTCCAAGAAGAGCTCAGAGTTTCATCCTATTTATAATAAAAGTCACTGATATAATAAAAGCATCTCATCACATCAGCCGTCATTTCTACAAATAGAGCACTGACGCTTTCGATATTAACATGTGTTATAAATGTCATTGATATATTAAGACTGTTCAGACTGTCTATCTAAAAATAGAGGGAAACCCACAGGGAAGAGGGAGGGAGACACAGAACAAACTAAGTTGTTCTGAAAAAAAATAAAAGGAATCTATTCTTGCAAAATGAAGTGTTCCATTTTTGAACAATGCAGGTAAACACCTGAATCTGATTCATGCTTTGAATTTGACTCACTAGCAGAGCATGATGCAGGCCAGATGAAAGAGACAGGGAGAGAGAAGAAGAAGGGGGTAAAAATGCAGAAACAGTCAAACATATGTGGAGCTCAGTGATTTTTAACAGTGGGAAAGACACAGATTATGTTCTCCAATCACCTCTCTCTATAACCTGGGAAATCAAGCCATTGGAAGGTAATGTAATTCATTTCATGTCAATTCTTGTTGGTTAAAAGCATCAAAAATCTGACCTCTAAATTAGGTGTAAAAGGAGGGAATTGACAATATGATTTTCTAATGAAAAGCAGAAAAACTTGTGGGTTGGGGGGACAAGCATTATCAAAGCTGTCAAACGTTTTTATTTGAATCTCTTATCTGTACACATGAACTGTCTTTGTTTTTGTACCAGGAATCGAACTGAGGACCTTATGATTGCCAGCCAGGCTCTGTGCCACTGAGCTATACCCCCAGCTCTACATGAACTTTATAAATATTTAGTCCATTTTATGGCTGCACCTACTCACTTCTTCACAAATGATAAATGAGAAAGTATCCTCTGCGACTTGGTTTTCTTTTGTCAGCAATGTTGCAGTCAGTGTCTAACTCAGACATCCAAAAGCCTTCTGGATTCTACCACTTAAGCAGTCCGTTTGTTGTATGAAGACGTGCTGGGTGGCATGATACCCTTTGAAAAGTTAAGGAAAGATTCCCGGCAGGCCTTTTGCTTGGACTTTCTTTCCTTGACAGGGGCTCCCCTGGCAGTTCATTTAGGAAATATTTATCTGGACACCCTGCTTGTTCAAAGATGAATGCATCACAGTTCTGAATGTGGAGAACTCACAGACTGATGGAGGATGAGATGAGACACTGTAGAACTGCTGAAACATGAAGCACAGCAAAAACAAACCTGAGATTTTCTCCCAACCTAGGAGACCTTTGTCAGAATTTAAATTGATTACTGCTCTATCAGTGTGTCTGATATCCTAGCTACTCCGGGTATTTTTTTTATTTTTTGAAAAAGATGATTTGGCCTTAGGATAAGCTGTGGGCTGAGAATGACTGAGGTCTTAGGAGAACCAGGATAAGTCTATCTATTTCTTGTCTATGGCCTTCCATGTTGGTCCCTGTTATAATTGCTGCCAAAGAGCTCTATCAGAAACCTCTAATTTCCTGCTTTTCAGCCATTCTGTCTTTAGGTAAATGTTTCTTTGCAAAATTTCTATTTCAAACTGTCACACTGAAAAAAAAAAAAAAGCACAGATACTTGATTTGGTAACAGTGACTGGGTGGAAAGTGAGAGAAAACAGTAACTAGGAAGAAGGGGAGAAAAGCTGGCATTTCTGTAGGAATGAATCATATATTTGAATGTTTCATTTTGCTGTAGATTGAGAGGGGCTTGAGGCGGGAAAAGGGGAAGGGAGAAAGAATGAGAAAGACAGGGGGATGTGCAAGACCCAAGAGATGGGTACTGTGATTTAGAAAGTTATTTCTCAGCTCGGCTTACTTCTAAAGTTCACAACTGAATGTGTGGGAAGCTTGGAGATTTATTCCTGTTGCACTTGCAACGCTTATAATAGAATGTTCTGGGTGTGGAATTTTTCTTTCACTTCAGGACTTACAGAACCTGTTCAATTTCCCTCTCTCTGCATGTGTTTTTTTGTTCTTTTCTAAAACCTACTTGTTTAAGTCGTTTCTATTTCTCTTTTTTCCTCATAGTTATTTTTAAGTGACAGAATATAGGCTCAGGAGATGTTGCTAGCAGTCATCTGAACATTCCCTTCCTATAATAGAAATTGTATTTAAAACAATGAAATCAGATTAACCCCACACTAAAATATGTTTCAATTTATCCCACACGATTGTTCTTAAAATTGCACAAAGAGAATCTACATGCATCTAATTTGAGTCTCTCATGCATTATGAAAATGTTGTTCTTTCAAAAAAAGTGTTCTGAGATGGAAGAAAATTACAGCTATGATTTCTGTGAACCTTCTCAAAGAGCTTATAGCATTTCAAGCAAAATATTAATTCATGAATTTAGTCTTAATGGCACTCCAAATAAGTTGCAAAATACAAATGCAAAGTAGGTAAGAAATTTTATTAATATTTGGTGCAGTTGCTTAAAATCTTTAAAGAGGGAAAATGTAATGACAATTTAAACAAGGCACAATAAGAAAAAACATTCCATCTCAGCTTCTTGAAAAGTTGAGGAATGTATATAGAATGTACTTTAAATGTGTAGCTAGAGGGAAAGAAGAAGGGCCAAAAGAAAAAATGATGAGCAGCACAAAATTAACAAAAAATGGGAGAGAAAGAAGCTCAGAGAAGGAAAAGATGAACAGGAAAGCATAAAAAGTAAACTAAGGTAAATAAATAATCACCATCTCTTTCTTACCTAGGATGACAAAACATTTCAAAGGAGGACATATTCATTGTGAGTTTGTACTGTGCAGGATCTCTACTAAAAGCTCAAAGGGAAATTATATGAAAATGTGTCAGATCCTGGTCAGATCAACAGCAAGAAATGAGGAGAGTGGTTCAATGCCTGGCTTAGTTAACAGACTTCAACATTAGGCTACAATTTGGTTCCTTTCCCAGTCTTTGATTTACTAAATATATGGCCTTTGACCAGTTACTTAAATTCCTCATGCCTTGGTTCCCTCATAAATAAATAGGAATTATAATTTCTATGGCTATAGAAGAAATGGAATTATACAATGTATGCTGCGAGTTTAGCACACTGTGCAGATTAACTGCCTCTTGATGCTGTTATTATTGCTGTTTGTTATCATTACCCCTTTGGAAAACAGTGCCTAACTATGCAAAAAGAAGCCTACATAGGTTCATTCCCCTTTGCCCCAGGAATCCTCCTTCTGGAAGTGAATCCCAAGAAAATAACTCAACAAAAATAAAGCTAAGTGCTCAGTGATGATCACTACAGAGTTAGCTGTAATTGACAAAAAATTGGAACAAATTAAATGTCCATCAATAAGAAGATAATTTATAATGTTATGGTATATCAATATAATAGGGTATAATGCAACCATTATGATGACAATTACAATGACAGTGTAAGATCATTAACAAATGCTTACAATTTAACGTTAAGTAAGATAATAAAATGAAATATATAGTATTATCATAGCTTTATAAAAACACACACATATGGCAAATACTGGCATCTTATAAACAAAAATTGAGACTATTATGTATGAGAATACACTTAAAGATTTGTTTTCCCTTCTTAACATTTGTTTTTATTATTGTTTTAAATTCATCTAGTCCATAACGAAAAAGCATGTAGCAGGCATAACTAAATAGAGAGGCACAGTTGTTGAATCAGTGGCAAAAGCAGATTTGCTTAAAGACATGCATACAAGAGCTTTAGGGCCATTATATGGGCAATATTTAAAAATAATCACTAAATAGCTAGCAGTTACATAACTTTTACCATGTGCTAAGAACTTGTCTGGTTGATTTAATTCATTTTATTCACTGAACTTTTGCAGCAATGCCATTTTACAGATAAGAAAACTAAGATGCAGTATGGTTAAGAAGCCACACAGCTACTGGTGAACTGGGATTTGAATCCAGGCAGTTTTAGGTTATTCCAAAGTACACACTTGGAGCTGGCACAAGCAGGATTCATCATGGCTGATTTTAAGGGTGTGTGACCAGGGCCTTTATACCACATAAGGTCTTGCACACATGGGAGATTTAGTGCTGTTATTGTTTTCTTTAATAGCCTTAATTTTAACGTCAAATTTGCATCTTGTAAATGAAGTCTGATGGGAGAGTGAAGCTTGCTTTTTTTTTTTTTTCCCGGTACTAGGAATTGAGCTCACGACCTTGCACTTTCCGGGCGGGCACTGTGCTACTGAGCTAAATCCCCAGCCCCGACAGTGAAGCTTGAGATGAGAACCTAAAGCCACTGAATGCACATAGTTCTGTATCCTGGGGGTGTGTACCCTGACTCTGTTCTTTACCAATCAGGTCCTGGACCCTGCCCAACCTCTACCTCCCTACCTCTACCCTGTGGACACTGCTGCTTTGCATCCAGGGAGGCAACCAAGTGACAGTGATGGGAGGAAGACTGAATTCCACCACTACTCTCTGTTCTTGTCGGTATCCATATGAAACTCGGCATCTTGGGGATTATCATGTGTAGGGTGGCATCTTAGTGTGGAGCAAGTGAGTGGAAGTCTCGTCCTCACCTCTCGTCATCATGTTGCATTTAGCAGGCAGCTCTGTGACCCTCATTGACCCAATCCTGATCCAGGCACTGAGCATGTGCTGTTATATAGAGACATTGAAATACCTGGGGGTATTTCTTGTCTAACGTGGATTGGGGAAGCTGTAAGAGACCTTGGTCTTTTTACCTCTGACTAGGGCTTAGCAAGAGTTTTACTTTTACTTTCCATTATGTGTTAGTGAATACCAAAAACACAAAAACTTGAATATTGATAAAAGAAAGACAATCCTGAATTTGATCTCCCACAAATAAAAGGACAGAGGGAAAAATCACAGAAGTTATATTTCTGCCAGGTGCTTGAGGTCATGGTTTTTGTACAACTGTATTTGTTCTTACCAACCCCATGGCTTAAAGTTACATCTCTTAGCTCTCTCAAACACCACCCATCAGCAGCAAGTGTCTGGCCAAGGCTGTCATAAATCATGTGGCAGTGCTCCATGGGTTAACACATTCTTATCCTTGGGTTGGAGGCACAGGTATGGCATAACTCTGTCTTCTCTGTGACTTTTAATGGGCCACTTTGTCCAGAAGCAAGAAATAGAATCATTTTTCTTAATAGGGTTTTTTCTGGTGAGTAAATCAGATCATGCCCATGAAGTAGCTCTTACCATAGTGCCTGGCAAAGAGGAAGCACTCAGAAAATTTGACTTGCTATTCAGAGATGAGTTTTATGCACCATCCCAGACATGAAAGTGAGAATGCTGTGCCTCACATACCATATGGGAGAGGGGCAATGAAGGCTGGCATTCTGTTTGGAAAGTTCAAGCACCAGGTATTTTAAGTTCCTGTGAGTAACGCGCACCTGAACAGAAGGCACTAACAGGTAGAGCCTTTAAAAGGTTTAGCTGAATTCTCAAAGTCATGGCAGAGGCCACATAACAGAGAGAATTCTGGTTTGACAAACCAGAGCAGGGCTGTCAGCTTTTGTCTAAAGATACAAAAGAATAACAGTGATGCCAAAAACAAAAGCTCAGTGTTTCTACTTGGTAGTTAATATTTTTAGAACTTCAAATAGATTATTAAAGCACAGTAGCTCAAGATGGCAGAGGGCTTTCTCTACCTTCCCTCCCTTTTAACAAGCAAGAAATATATTATTTACACTGTGAGGGAAGAAATGATATTGTGGACAATTTTTAATGTGATAAAGTTATTGTATACCCTTCAAAATATGCTTGATTGAAGAAAAACTTACACATGATAAGATGGCTACTTTTATTTTAAATAAACTATGTAATGAGGTTTGACAAAGACATATATACTGGCAGTAATCACCTTGTCCAAATTATTTCCATCAGAAGTTCTATTTTGTAGTTTGCGGTAACCTATTATACATTTTTGAAGAAATAGAAGGAAGGCTTCAAAATAAGCTAATAATAAGATGATGAAAATTATGATTACCCTAATTTGATCATTACAAATTACATACATGTGTTGCAATATCATGCAGTACCACATAAATATGCACAATTTTACACATTAATAAAAAAATCCATTATGTCTATTTGTAGTAAATTCTTTATCCTTAACCAGTAATCTTATTTCTATCCCTATGATTAATTTACCTGTTCTAAAACGTCACATTAGTAGAATCATATGACATATTCTCTTATGCCCAGGTTCCTTTATTCACTGTAATTTTCCTTAAATTTTGAGATGTGTGATAACTATTGGTTGTTTCTTTATACTGTAACATTATACAGGGTATATATCAGGGTTATTCAGAAACAGAATATCTATCATCTATCTATCTATCTATCTATGTACCTACCTACCTACCTATCTAGCTATGGATTCATTAAATTGGTTTACATGATCAGAAGTTGAATAGTCCCATGATAGCTTTGACAAGCTGGAGAGGTAGGCAAACTGGGAGCTCCTCATTCCCAGGAGCTGGAAATCTCAGAACAAGAGAGAGACGCCAATAATGCATCCCTAATCTGAGACAAAGCTCCTTGAAGAGCTGCTAGTGCAAGTCTGCTTGTGAAAGCCAAGAAATCATCTGGAATCTGATATGCACAGGCAACAGCAGAAAAAAGAAAAAAAGAAAGCACCCGCACAAAGTTAGAACAGATACACATGAGCTTCTTTTACTTTTTCATTTCACCAAGGTCCTCAGCTGATGAGAAGGTGCCACCCACATTCAGGGTGGGTCTTCCCTCAGTTTGCTGAGCCACACACCAAACTTCTCTTAGATAATCCAAAAGTATGCTTTCCCACTTTTCTAAGTGTCCCCATTCTAGTCCAGCCCATGATCAAAACTACCCATCATGCTGTGCGCACACCATACTTTCTTCATCCTTTAACCTAAAGATAGCCATTTTTTTAGTTTCTGACTATTTTAAATCAATACGTATGAATATTCCTCAAGACTTTTATAGAGACCCACATTTTCATTTTTCTTATGTAAAGAGAGTTTCATTTATTTTAGGAGGAATTGTTAGGTCATTTATAAGAGCCCACTTAGCTGCTTTACAAAGTTCTGGTGACATTCTAGACAACTACCAGCAGTGTTCAATACATATTTTTTTAATCAATAACTTATTTCTCAGTAAAATTTTAAATTAATAATGAAGAGAGAAATTAGGTGATCTTAATTTTCCACAAAGTAACGCTTTGTAAGAAGTCATTTCATTTTTCTTAATATAGTGACAAGCAGGTTCTCTTCCCTGACTGTTATATTTCATAACTGTCTTAATTCAGGCTGTTAGAACCAAGTACCATACACTGGGTGACTTATAAGCAACAGAAATATATTTTTCCCATTTCTGGATGTTTGAAGTCTGAAATAAGGATGGCAGCATGGCTAGTTTCTAAGGAGGATCTCCTTCTGGGATTTAGACTGCTACCTTGTGGTTGAATCTTCACATGGTACAAAGAGCCTGAGAAATCTCTGAGGGTCCCTTTTATAAACCATTAATCTTATACATGAAGACTTTTTTCTCTAAACCTAATAATCTTCCAAAGCCCCCCATCCAACCCTGTACCATCACTTTGGAGCCTAGAATTTCCACACATAAATTTGTTGTGTGGAGGGACCACAAACATAACTGGGATGTTAGGTTGTACATGTAAATTTCATCATGATGTTGTGTATTCAGAGTTGAAAGTATCACCTTCACAAAAAGACCCATGGTGATCAAAACAGGTAGTATGTTATTAACCACAGAAGCATCTTATAATTTAATTGCAAATAACAGACTGAATACACACATATTTTTTTCTTCTTCTATGATCTGCTAGTAGGGTATCTTGTATTCCAGAAAGGTACAGCCTCATTTTGGAGGCTGGCTATATTACACATTATGATTGTGTTTGTATTGTCCATGAAATGCAAAATTTGGGGAATGATTCCAAGAGTGCAACTAGTGCCAACTTCAATTCAAGATTCTACCTCCCTAGATTCTGGGCACAGATCCAAGGAGACAGAAGTTACACAAAATGTGTTGCATTCACCTTGGCATCTTCCATACACAGGAAGGGTGTGAGAATCCCTTGGTGCTGAAAAGATGCGTGGTAAATGGAATTAACTGATCTTTATGTCGGACAGGTCATCATGGGCTCAGATCAGAGTGGTATGCAAATATTAATGTTTGTGTAACACTTTATGGGCCCCCAAACGCATTGCTCTTCATGGTCTGATAAGCTCGAACAAGTCTTCTGTGGAGTATGCTGAACAAGAACCCTAATTAGCTTTACTTCCAGGAGAATACCTGAGGCTTAATGAGTGATGTTTACTCAGATTGCCTAAGGTCACCCTGATGAAGTATTGCTGAGAAATTGGTATCAAGAGCACCCTGAGGACCTTCACCTGTTATCTCCAACTTCAGTGGTTCTCAAGGGATCATCAACCTACCAAGTGTATTTTGTAATGTTCCAAAATATTTCCATTTTTGCTCAATGGTAGTAGTTTCATGATCGGAATAATAATATTACCTTTTTGCCAATCTTCTCTCTTTTAGCCTTTGTGGAGGTAGCCTGAGGTCTGTGGTAGAGGTGTGAATTGGACTTACAAATCTTGATGACATAATTCTGTGGGCCAAACACAGGACTGCTATGCATAATAAACACATCAGGGGGTTATAAGGCCTAATTAATTACTGTTTGTAGAGCAGCCTGTGATTTGAAGATGAAAGCTTTTACCACTGTGCACAGTATCAGCAGTGTAAATAAGGCATATAAAGAACTCTTGGGGCATAGAGTCAGTTGCAAGACCTATTTAGCAGTGTCCTTCTGACACCTGGGAGCCCCAGCACCAAGTCGCTGCAGCGAATCCTCAGTCTTCAACCTTTGGCTATAGTCGGCTGGGCAGATCACATTAATGATGGACCTTAGTGGCAACTTGGATTTGACCTTGATACCCAACTGTCTCTGTCTTTCATTTGAGGACCGTTTATAGCAGATAGATCAAAAGGAATAATAATTTAATGGCCATCTTCATTTGTAAGTCCATACTTGGAGCTGTTATATTTTGAGGGAAATATATTTTCGCCCCCTAAAAATACTTAACTTGTTGGGTTGCATGGTGAATTGGTCCATAGGCATGGAGCTAAATCTGGGTTCAGATTCCTAGTACTTGCTAGTGGGATCAGCTCAGAGTAGGTACTTGTATGAGACCTCATTTGCCTCATTTGTAGAATACTTGTTGCTAAGGAGAGCTTTAAAGGGGTGCTTACTGGAAAATCTGGCACATCATGACCACTGCACAAGTAGGAGCTTCAGCCAATCAGAATGAAGACCTGAAACTGTACTTCTTTACCCCATGGTTGAGGAGATGAGGATCATAGGGAAGCAAAGCTGTTTATTGAAGTCAGGAACAAATCTAAAATTGGGTAAGTGTATTTCCTAGCCTGGCCTTTATCTTCCATACAATGAAAATATCAGAATACCTTAGGAGTAAGTGAGCTCATCATGGCAAGATTTTACACAGATCTTGAATTATTTTCATATATTGTATTTTTTTAAAGAAGCAGACTTGAAATTCACCTTGGCTTTGGAGTCAGAAAAACGGGGTTCAAAATGCATGGTCTTCAGTCACCATATGAACTTGGGCTGTCAGAGCTCTTGTTTCTGTTTCTGTAAGCACTGGGATCATGTATTCTTATGGACCCAGTATTTTTATCTCTCCCCAGATTCATATGTTGAAATATTAAGCTCCAGTGTAAGCTAAATAGTACAAAAAGATGGAGCATTTGAGAAGGAATTAAGTTCAGGCAAGGTCATAAGGGTAAGATGCTATGATAACGGTGAGATCCTGTGATAAGGGTAAAATGCTATGATAAGGGTGCGATTTTATGATAAGGGTAAGATCCTATGATAGCATCAGTGCCATTATATGATGAGGAAAAGACTGAAGTGCTCTCATTCTCTTTTGTGGGAGGATCCTGAGAGAGGGCAGCTTCCTGCTATCTATGAAAATAGCTCTCAATGGAACACAGTCATTTTAGCACTGTGACCTGGGACTTCCAGCCTCCTGAACTAAGCTAAATAAATTTACTTTGTTTAAGTCATTCCATCTAAGGTATTTTGATATGGCAGATTTGCCTGCCATATTATTGCTATCATATAAATAATACAATTACATTATATATGAAAAATACCACATACAAGTAATCATTTTGAGGTTCACGTAAAGTAAAAAATCTAGCCCAGTGTAGTCATGACAGAGATATTAAATAAATCATGTTTCCAATCTCTTCTCT
>NW_004955419.1:8829714-8908289 GCF_000276665.1 Chinchilla lanigera
CTGGATATTGAATCTAATACTTTGTTCTGGTACATACTCTCTCTCTCTCTCTCTCTCTCCCTTCCTCTCCCTCTCTCTCTCAGCACTGGAGATTGAATCTAATGCTTTGTTCTGGTACATATTCAGACTCTTTTTATTTTTATTTTTATTTTTGAGGCAGGGTCTTGCTGAGTTGCTAAATTGCTTGAACTGAGCTTGACCTTTGTAATCCTTCTATCTCTGCCTCCCAAAGTGCAGAAATTAGAGGCATGCACCAACATGTATGCCTTCCTTTTTTCTCAAAGAAGCAATTTAAAAGTCAGTAATTTAGCTCTATATTTTTGATAATCACCCAGAAGCTACAGTGTTTTATGATAAGTAAAAAACTATTATATTATTTATAATAATAAATAAATATATATATATATTATTATTATTATTTTTTCCCCTGTGCTCAAACTCAGAGAACTCAGAGAGAATACTAGGGGGACAGAACCCTCAGGAAGTTAGTAAATTAGTAGAAGTATGATTTATTGGTGTCTTTCCTAAAACAGGATCTGGAGTATACTTTTCTTCAATAAATGTTACCTTTACTCCTTGGAACAAAACTTGAAGAGACTGTGGCTTCTTGTATCTCTCAAACTGAGACAGCATGGGGGATTGATGTAGTTCATCATGAATTCTGCTTTATAAAATACGTCTAACAGATTACAAATGTGGGTGTGATTTCTGCAAGTGAAAGGTCACACGGCTGTAAATTTGGAGAGACAGTACTCAGGAATGCAAAAGCACTGCAGAGACTAAAGTGAGGAATGAGGTTCAAGAATTCATAGTGGAGACCAAAAGAATATGCAGGTTGGGAAAGGTAGATGCTGCCTGGATACCGGGTAGCCTGCCTCATGGAAGAATGGGATACAAGCCAGAGGAATCACAAAGGTGAAAAAGACATAGAGAACTCAAAACAGTTAGGGAAGATAAGAAAGAAGAAACAAGTCCTAACGCCTCATTGCCGTATTAATGTCTTCAGAGAGAGTTTAAAAACCTTAATAATGGATTGGGGAAAGCTGTGAAAGTCTTCCTGTGGCATTTAAACTAATAAATATGTATAACTCTTAGAGCCACATGATATGTACTGTATGAAAATACAGATCTTTTTGTATATTCAGTGAAAGCATGTTCAGTAGTATACAGTCTGTGTCCTACAGGACCAATATCATAACCAGGATTAAAGCACTTCTCAAGCATTTGGAAGTATAATTTAGATCCTAGGGCTTGGCTGTTGGATTGATCTTTTTTATTTCATGTGTACAATTTATAATAAATTGATCTTTAGATATTAGCAAGACTGACAAGTTTTTGATTGGTGCACTAAAACACTAAAATAACAAAGAACAAAAGAGTGACATTTCAGTCTTCTGTTGCTATGGCTAGGACCTTTGCAAAACCATCTAACATATTTTTTAAAGAATATGTGTCATTATCTCATTTAATTTTCACTCAAAAAAGGAGGGGATGTCTATAATACATATCCTGTCATTTAAATTTATGTACTTGTATCTGCTCTGAAGATCAGACCCTGTATTTTTCCTTTCTTACTCTTAATTCCATCTGTGTAACATGGAACTTATTTATCTTATGTTCCATGGATGAAAATGTTTAATCAAAGCCTTGTATCCGTCTTAGTGTTGGTTAACTCAGAGATAGCTAAAGGACCCAGTTCTATACTCACAGAATAAAAACATTAGACAATAGTTTGAACCTAGGAATAAACAGGAACTCAGTTTTGATGACTAATGTTGACCTTCTGCATGTAGACCTTTTCTGAAACATTTCAGTTAAAAGAGAAATTATACATGTGTCTCTCTCTCTCTTTTCTATTTTAAGCTGGGCTCTACCAGAATAGTGAAATGAATTCTGAGACCAGAATCATGGAAGGAATTAAGTTTGGGAACCAAAGTACTTCTGTTTGTAAATTAAGATTTCCAGCAACCATAAATTCCATGACCAATATTTTTAGGAGACATTAAATTGTATGTATTATTTTAGAAGACTCATAGTGTACATTAACATATATGCCTCATAAAATCAACCTTAAATAAATCTGTTTAAGTTTGTTTAATACCAAAATTTCAAATACATTTGATTTTTTTTTTTCTTTGTGAGACAGGATCTCACTATGCAGTTAAGGTTAATCTTGAACTCACTTTGTACCCAAGGCTGGCCTTGAACTCCCAATAATCCTCTTGCCTCAGCCTTCCGAGTGCTGGGATTACCACCATACCTGGCTCCAATTACATTTGAACATGGAAGTTTTTCCCCTAAGAATCCTATTTATATGATCTGTAATTAGCATTGTATAAGTCATTCTTAAAAATATATACAGATGAATGAATTTTAAAAGAATTATAGGGAAGATTTTATTATTTCTTTTTTCACATAAATAACACAATCTACTCTGAGGTGCCTTATTTGGTCTATGTTCTGTAGTAAATGTGAAAGTTGGGAAATGATATAGGAACCCAGCTCTGACCAATCCAATCTTGATTCAAATATTTGAGACCAAAAGAAAATAGCTAAAAAATTGAATTCTAAGCCTTATTTATTTATAGTTTCCAGAGATTCAACAAAGAGTATTTGTCAAGGTTTCCATGGAATGATCACCAAATATTCAATTCCTACTGAAGTTAAACCCTGTGAACTCACAGAAGGTCTTCTTTCATTCAGTATTCATCAGATACATGTTGGTAACTTCTGGCTGTGTCTTGGCATCTATGTTCTAGATACTGACCTCTAACTTCTTCATTTTCACTCAACACGCAGGTAAAGATATTGAGATTCTAATTCATTCATACATGAAAAAACACACATATTTTTAACACTTTAGTGGACTTCCTACCAAATGAGTTGCAAAGTTTAGGGATTTAGCTTCTGCCCAGTGAATAACGTGAGAGGTGTTGGTGAAAGATGATCAAAAGATTTGCAGAGAAATTCTGAAGGAAGGCGTTTGGTGCAGGTTGAAAATAATTATGGGGAGGGGGCTGGGGATTTAGCTCAGTGGCACAGTGCCTGCCTGGCAAGCACGAGGTCGTGAGTTCGATTCCTGATACTGGAAAAAAACAAAAACAAAACATAACAAAATAAGAAAATAATCATGCATAATTTTACAGGGAGGTAGCTTTTGAATTTTGGGAGATACACTGGATTTTGACAAATAAAAAATATAAAGGGGCCACATTTCAGAGTCTCTGAGATCATCTGCTTACGCTGCTTTATTTCTCTTGGACAATGAAAAACTCACACCCATTTTGGAAATCTGCTAAATTCTCAGTGAACTGGAAAGTACCTTCTCTTCAGTGAAGGGCTAGCAGAGAGCAATGTTCAGAGATGCTGTTGAAAGGGCTTCTCTCTCTAATTATCCTTGACCCCAGAACTACAGTTCTAAAGGAGAGAAAATTTTGAATGGTCCTGGAGATCAAAAGCAAAGTGTCTTAGAAGAGGATATCTTCTGAAAGATAAAGTTCTCTGAACTGTTTTGGAAATGATTCCTAATTCTGAGTTGTATTTAGCTCAGGAAACAATACCTACAGGAATATAAGAAAACTGGGATTATCACATTAAGATGTAAGTGTAGGTGTGTGCATCATACTGGCTGATATTTATTTAGTCTTCTTATGCATCAGCTATATTGTTCGATGTGACTCATTTACTATCTCAATGGAGTGCACAAAACATATGCCACTATCACTCCACCATTTCTCAGATCACTGAATTAAGCTTTGGAGATTAATTACCAGACTCAAAGACACAGAGTGAAGTGCAGGTCTTGGATTTGAACTCAAGGTCTCCTCATCCAAAGGACTTGCTTTGTATTTTTAGGTTTTATTCCATTTCAAATGCCTCCTCCTCTCCATATGCTGCTGCAGCTGATAGGCAGGGAAGCTTTGAGCTGTGCAGTGAGTCACAAGCTTTCCAAACAGAGTTGATGCTGAGTGATGTGGAGTGAACCATCCCTATTTTTCAGATGACACTGGGAAGTAGGATTTAATGGAATATTAGGTTTTTTAAAGAATACTTTTGAAATATTAATAGAACTGTACTAAATCAATTTAAAGAGCACATGCACAATAAATGTCACTTACTCGACCACTTCATCCAGGCCCACAAATGTCTTGGTTTCAATGGTAATCTAAATTATTTGTAATTATCTTATAGATTTAGTGAAACTGTACTTTGCTTAGAGTTAAGCTGCAAAGTCAATGTTAAAGGCAAAAATTGTGTATGGTCTAAATTACTTTTGAAAATCTGTTACATGATAACAATTCCATCCAAAGCAGAGAACACTATTATCATGTGCCAAATGATTTATATATTAATGCATTCAACCTGATGAGAAAGTTCAATCCCCTTTTATAGATGAGTAAGCTGAGATGCAGAAGAGTTGAGTCATTTGCCTGATTCCCTGTTGTTAATAAGTTCTGGAAGCTGAATCTAATTAGTCTGGCTTTAGAGATCATGTTCTCAGCTACCATGATCTGTCACTTATAAGCTGTAAAAATGCCATATCATCCCTTATCTCCACTTCTGACCTTGAATAGGCACAAGTGTGCAGAGTTACCTCTTTAAGAAGTGGAAGGAATCACATCAGGGCAAGATGTTCAAAGCATAATTCAAGAACAACTAATTCAGACCTTCCATTGCACCAACATTCTGGAATTTACACATTAATTCATTTTCAAATTTTTTCTCTTGCTTTCATATAAATTTGGTATTTGAGCCAAGTTAATAGTGTGCTTAGCTTCTACTTGTTTTTGTGGATGAAGCTCATGAACCTCATTACATTATAGCTGGAAGTTCTTCCTAGAAGGATGAGTTTAGGATGTGACTCCCCTTTACTGTGTGAATTATTCATCTGCTACTGGAGAAAATAATAAATGTATCCCAGATTCTTCATAAAGTTTTCAATGGTCCCATCAGTTCAACCACCTTGGATTTACTTTGCTTAGCTTCTGTAGGGACAGACAATCTCGAGAGCCACTGAGTCCAAAGCACAAATCAGTGAAATCTGAACTGTCCTGCTCACATTAGCAGTATTGCCTCAATCTTTCAAAAATTCACATCTTCTTTCCCTCTGAGATGGGTGTAGCTGGAGATAATTTTTCTTTTAAATGAAAGTCCTTGCCTGTAAAGAGGAGCAAGATTGACAAATGTAGATTAATTAGTGAGTGGCAAAATACTTGCATTCTATGCTGCTAAATTCAATGTGTATAATGCATGTATTACATGAAATTCTCTTTAAAGGGAGTAGGATCTGGGGAAAAGCAGAAACTGACTCTTTCTGAATATCTACAGTAACAGGAATGGTAGTAATCAGGATATCTTTTCCTGAACATGTAGAGTCCTGTAAACTTTCTATCAGCTGGTTAACATACACAATACTTGATGGTCACAGACCAGCAATTTCAGTGTTATAGTCAATTTTCACTATTTAAATGAGTCTAAACATGTTTAAGGAACCTAACGAATGGCACATGGGTTTAGGAGGAGATTAGAGTTTAAGGGTGTTCAGTATGGAAACTCAAGTAAAGAACCTTTGCCCCCATCCACTGCCCAAGAAGCCTGGTCAGCATTGGGTCCGTGAGATGATGCTTTACTTGGTCAGCCCTAATCAGTTTCATGACCAACATTATTTCTTTCATATTTATTTTAAGTGATAGTAAAAGTAATCCTTTCTTCATATGGTAAGGAAGAGAGAAGAAAATGAGAAATGATACATATATTAGCAAAATTAATGTTCACTGATTCAAAATTATTCCCCCAATGTACTGTGTGGAAAGCTGGAATGAAGATTCTTGCCCTCTCAGACTCAGAATCCTGTTAGATGCTAATTATCACTGAAATGCCTAGATATTGTCCAGTTCAGATAAATGTAATACAGGAAAAGGGGACAAGCCTTGAGCCTGTGTAGTTCAATGAATAACCAACGTTTTTTTAAACAGTATTCTCTTTTATTGCTGTATATAATAGGAGAAAGTAAAATATTACTTGTTTCTGTTATTTCCAATTGAGAATCTTTTATAGATTTTTTTTATTTTAAAGAGAAAAATAAAAAAAGAACAATAGCAAAGTACCAACAACATAGACCAAAATAAAACAAAGCAAAAACAACAAAATGATACAGGGTTTCAAAACAAAATGACAGGGATCAACAGTGGCTGTCATACTATGCATTGTCATCCTCAGTGAAGTCGCTAGGACCACCAGATGCAAGAATGCAAGAGCAATCAAACTGCCAAAGAGAACAAAATAACCAAATTTGAGAAACTAAGAAAGTTGCTGTGGTTGAACAGATCTGTCAACTGATTACCTGTAGAGAAAAGGAAGAGTTAATTGGATGGGAATTGGACAATTTGAACAGGGAGTTGGGCTTCTTGAGATATTTCTGGTAGGGAGAAGACTGTATAAATAGACTGAAGTCAAGAAGAGAGAGAAAGTAGATGTGGAGCTCAAGCAGGCAGAAAGTAGATTTGGAGCTCAGCGAATAGATTGGATATTGCAGAGGCTTGAGACAAAGGTCCTAATTATGCAGAGTCCTGGGAGCTGGGTTAAAGCATTGTTTTTCTTTTGTTTGTTTTGTTTTTGTAGAATAATGGAAAACACTTGGCTTTTAAGCAGAAGGCAGCTTTTTCCATGCTGAGAAGGTCCCTCTGGCAGCAGGGTGGAGAACATATTAAATGAGAGCTGGAGCACAGACAGGAAGACTAGAAAGGATGCTGTTCTGGAGTGACTAGGAAAGAGAAGAGGTGGGTGGTGTCCTGCCTAGGTAGTGTCAAAGGGATTGGAAAAAGAAAGTTGGATAGGAGAGATTTTTCGACACAAAATTGACATAGCCTGAAGATTGATTGACTTGAGGGTGGGAGAGAGACTAAAGCGATGGCAGATTCAGTCATTGTGGATCCAAGTCTAGGGCTGTACACAATGTAACAGGGCCTGCTAGAGCCAGGGACTTGTTCTTGATTTAGATCTTAACTATATCTGGGCAATGAACAGTGAGTATCAGGACAAGGGATATAGAATCTAAGTTCTGTTGTGATTTTTTGGATTGGGAATCTGTGGAAGGGTTGTGTATAGGCAAGTGAGTGTATGTGTTGTGTGTGTGAGAGAGAGAGAAAGAGAGAGAGAGAGAGAGAGAGAGAGAGAGAGAGAGAGAGAGACTGAGAGCTAAGTTTTCTCCCCTGCCCCAGTTTCTATGAGCTGCTCTGTCTTTTGTGTTCTTTGCCAAGAGGAAAGAAAACAGATTGTTCTTGCTCAGAGCATTCAGCTGACACGACTGGTGCTAAACCAAAAAAAGCCCTAAGAACATAATAATAATTGCTCATGTGTACACATCACTTTACAGTTTACGAAGGGCTCCACATTGCACTCATAAAACTGCAAACTCTGCGAAGCAAGCACCCTATTAATTTTACTTCAATTTGAAAGATATAAAAACTGTTCACAAAGGTGAAAATGAATGGCTTCGGCTTTCTGATACATCTCCATCAACCAAATCTCCTGCTCTTACACGGATTTGTCTTTTTAGTGGTCTTATCAGGCTGGAGTTCACTGCAAAGGGGTCACCAGTGATGTGAAGGTCTGTGTAGAGACCCTCACTTCCACAGGGCACCCTCACTGTCATCACTACAACAGGGTTCAAATGGCTGCACTCATTTAAGATGAGAAAATAAAGGGTGAACGATACCTCAGATCATACAGTCAGCACATGGGAAAGTTGAGGACTGAGCACAATTCTTCTTTTACTGCCCTTTTGCACCATCCAGGACTGCCTTGGAGACAAAATGAATAAGCTCATGGGGAAGCAGATAAAGAGAGAGGGAGAGAATGAGGGAGAGAATGAGAGAGATAGACAGAGACAGAGAGAGAGAGAGAGGGAGAGAGAGAGGAAGGGAGAGGGAGAAAGGGAGAGGGAGAGAGAGAAGGAGACAAGGAGCAGGAGAGAGGGAGAGAAGGAAAAAGGGAGAGAGTGACAGAAGGAGAGGGAGAGAGAGAGAGAAAGAGGGAGGGAGACTGGATTTCAGCAATTCCAATATGACACACACTGGCTTTCACACAACTCAAGTCCAGGTTAACTGAACAGGGCCAGGTCAGCAGCAGTGAGCAGCGGTTGGGTTAAGAGCAGCTGTCGTTCCGATCTCCTAATTGGAAATAATTGGGATTCTGTCTCAAACCACAGAGCCCTGATTTAGCCAACTCAGCCTCAACCAGGAAGCATCTGTTACCATCTCCAATGGCAACAGTTCAATCCCCACTCCAGCATGCCATTCTTCCCTGCCAACTGGCAGGCAGCTACCACTCAGCTTTTCCAGGCTTCTAGATCCCAACCCAGGCTCCAGGAAGAGTCCAGTGAGGTTCACTCCCCAAGGTAGGAGTAGGTGAGCAGAAAGAGAAAGGGGAAGGTGAAAAGGGGGAAGTGCTAAATAGGAGACAGTGCTAAATGTCTCTCTTGGGGGAAAGGAGCTAGCATTTCTGAGGGTGCATCCGATATTGTGCTCGGAGATAGATACATGTAAATGTATTTTACAGCCTAATGCAGTGGGGGAATAATGTCATTTTACAGAAAAGAAAATAAATTCAGAGCCATTATCCTTTTGTCCCAAATTCACAGTGCTAGTGAGTGGTAGAGCTGGGATTAGATCTCCTGTTTCCCATCATAAAGTTATGTCCTTGCCTTGTTCCCACTCAGATTCATACTTTATTACTTCTGTTGTTAAAAGACTTTCTATCCAGAGCATTCCTGGCCTCATTTCTGCCTCTCTCTCTAGGCAGAGATCAAGAAGCCTCCCTTTTGAAGCCTTCTGTTTTCTGTCAGGGGAATAGAAAGCATGGGGAGAGAATGGAGCCCCCAAACTAAGCAAACAAGATGAAGACCTTGGAAAAGAAACACGCGGGTTACTCAGCAGCAAATAATGGTTGTTTTTATATTACCTTGCTTGTGGGATGCTGGGAACAGACTTCTGTTTATTATGTTAATGAATCCTCTGTGATTCTCCATTGCTTATGTATAATTAAGATGGTCTTTTTAAAAATACCTCCTTCTAGAGTTTGGGAAACTGAAGTGTTTGTTTGGACTGGTAATAACTAATAACAGGAAATACAGCAACTGCTTCCAACAGAACTGCAAGAAACGTGCAGCCGGATGACACAAGGAAGACAATAAAAAGAATCCCAAACCGGGAGCATTGTAGGGATGTGGGGAAGGGGAGCAATTGTCCTGTACTATTTCATCCAGCAAATGTTAAGGAGTTTATAGTGCCACATTTTGGAAAGGATGTTACCAATTGGATCAGGTCCAAAAGAGAGTCCCTCGATGGGGAAAGAACTTTGGATCACTTTGAGAATCTGTGTTTCAAATGTGTATTGAGGACCTACTGTCTGACACAATTTCAGGTGCTTGGAACATGTCACTACATATGGGCTGTATTAGGCAGTTTTTGGTTGATGTGACAAAATACCTGACATAAACACTTTCAAGAAGGAAAGCTTTATTTTGAACCATGACTTTAGAGGTATCAGACTGTTCAGCTGGTCCCACTGCTGTGGTCCCAAGATGAAGTAGAATATCATGACAAAAGGGTATGATATAGTAAAACTGCTTACTTCATGAAATTCGGGAAGCACAAGGAGAGCGACAGTGCCGATAGGAAGGCACCAAGGGAAAAATATAGTCTTCAAAGTCACACCTCCAATGCCTTGCTTTATCTAATTAGATGTCCTATGAACTTACCAATGGTTTAACCCACTTTATAAAGTTGGAGTCTTCAAAATCCAGTGACTTCCCCAAAACCTATCATCTGACAAACATCTTTAACACAATGAGCCTTATAAAAGAGGACTTCATCTCATGGAGTTTATTGTAAAAGTGTGGGATGAAATAAATAAGTAAATCAACATATGGAGGAGATAAATTCAGATTGTGATTAGAGGCATCAAGAAAATAAAACAGAAGCACAGTCACATGGCAAACAGTGACTGGAAGGTTAGTCACTTAGGTGTGAAGAAAGTGATATTTAAAGTTGAGAGCCCCTTCAGAAAAGAACTAGTCAGTCAAAGATCTGGGGGCAAGGCATAGGCAACAGCTACTACAGATTTCCTGAAGCAGGAATCTGTTTTGTCTGTTTGGCACAGAAATAGTACTGGGAGGAGGGTAATAGTGATTAAGATCAAAAAATAAGCAAGCAGGGGTCACATTATATGGCGCCTTGTAATGACAATAGATTCTATGACCAATACATTGGTTATAAGTCTTTAGGTTTTATGTAAAGGAGTGCTTATATAATAATAATAAAATTTGCATATACAATTGATCGTGGTTTTAGTGCCTCCCAGCTCTCCCTGAGTTCCATACATGTCCCCTGTTTTGTCATAGAATCCTAGGACAACTATTCTTACCCAGCATAAGTCTATATGAAATATATTTGAGAGAATTAGGATCATTTACTTGAAAGGCAGTAATTAATTAAAACAATCTTTGATAAGGTAAAGAAGACAGGGAGTTTGGATATACCATGCGGGTTGCTGTTGTAGCTTGAGCTGCTGGTTGCAACTTCTTTCTGATTTTTGCATCTCTCCTGTACCTTCTACAAGGACACTGTGATGAGAGTTTGCTTGTGGGTGAGCTAATGTCCTACCTACCAAGGATCATTACTTATAAATGATAAGAAGAGAGAGTACACTTCCTTTTTGTTTTTTAATTTTTTATTTTAAAGCGATGTCTTGGTTACTTTTCTCTTGCTGCTGAGACAAAATACTCAATGCCCAAAACTAAGTAAGGAAAGGTTTATTTAGCTTATAGTTTGTGGAGGTTTCAGGCCATACTTGGCTGGCTCCGAGTCAGAGTGCCACATGGCAGAGGGCAAACGTTCATGGTGGTGAAAGATAGCAAAGCAACAAGAGCAAAAGCTGGGGGAGGGGCAACAAGCCTCTTTTCCTCCCTTATATTATAAACAAGCTATCCCCACACAGGGGCTGTGTAGCACTCACATGATTTCCTCTTGCAGAGCTCAGAATGAATACAAAGTATGCACCCTGGCTCCCTGCTGAGTCACTTAGCCAAATCTCTAGACTCCCAAGTTGCCACAATATATCAGCCATAACCATCCACCCCTTGTCAACATGGCAGCCAAACAGATTTCTTTAAATCAGGTTTCCAGATACAAAAACATTATATTACAATAGAATCACAACATTTCACCCCCCAAAGACTCATGCACATTCCTTTATGCAAAAGATATTTAGTCCATTTCTAAGAGTTGCCAAAGTCCTAACAGCTTCAGCATTGCTGAAGAGTCTAAGTCCCAGTCTCCTCCAAGATGTAATGCAAACTCTTAGCTGTGCACCCTTGTACAAATGAAAAGTCAAACACTTTCAACATTCAATGACACGAAATAAACATTACCATTCCAAAAGGTTCGTACAAGGGAATACAGAGCATTGGAACCAAAGCAAATCCAACATCCAGCAGGGCAAACATTAAGTCTTGTGATTTCATATGGAGCATCCATAGCAATCTGGCACATTGTGAGCTCCAAAGGGCTTGCATGAGTCCACCCCTGTGGCACTTCTGGTGGTTACAGCTCCCACAGCTTCTCTCTCAGGCCTGCTTTGCTCCCTCCTTGCAGCTTTCCTCAGATGATACACGTTCCTGGCTTTTCCAAATTTCTGAGGTCTCCACCAAACCTCTGGCTTGTCCCCCACAGCTTTACATACTGAGGCACACTGCCTGGCCTCCCAGGCCTTCTTCTGAAATCTAAGTGGAAGCCTCTTTAACCTCAGAACTCTTGAATTCTGTATGCACCTAAAACCAGCACCATGTGGGTGATTCCAAGGTCCGCTGCCACCTGGAGCAGTAGTCAAGCTTTCCTCTCTCTTGACCATAGGGGTCAAGTGCCTAGATCACTGGGCACTCTGAATCTGATTCTGAGGAACAAAATCTTTATGTCGTCACCATTGTAGAACCTGGTGTGGCAGCTGCCACCATTCTGGAACATGCAACTTCTTACCTATTTTTACATCTCTCCTCTACCCTCTACAACAACACTGTGTGGAGAGTTTGCTTCTGGGTGGGCTATGTCCTATCTACCAAGGATCATTACTAATAAATGATAAGAGAGAGCACACTTCCTTTTTTATTTTTTAATATTTTATCTTACAGAGAATCAAAAATTTAGAAAACATTAAAATGGATACAGAATTTCAAAACAAGATGATAGGAAATTAGCAATGATTGCTATATTGCATATTGTTATCTTCAAAGTCCTAATGTTCTTACTCACTTTTCCAAGACTGGTATAGCATTTACATGTTAATATATTGAATTTCTCCAATTTGAATTTAAACTCCAGGAGTGATGTGTTCTTGCATGATTTATACTTAGATAGGATCTTGTCTCATTCTTTAACCTGAAAAGATCTCACTAGTAATAGCTATGTTTTTTGTTCATATATATATATATATATATATATATATATATATATATATATATAGGCCTTTCATGTGCTGAAACTGTCCACCCAAAATTCACATATGGACATGCAAATCTGAGGACCTCCAACTAATTTTATTTTAGTCAAGACCTTTAAAAAGATAATTTAGATAAAATGAGATCACATGGGTGGGCCTTACTGCCATGTGAATGCTGTCCTTATAAGAATTAGCACATACATTAAGCAAAGGTCTTAGAGGACACAGTAATAAGGGATCCATCAGGTAGCTAAGGAGACAGGCCTCAAAAGAAGCAAAATCCTGCTGATTTCTTAATCTGGGACATCCACTCTTCAGAACAGTAAAAAATTAAATTCTGTTGATTAAGCTTCTCAGGCTGTCATGAGGGAGATTGCCAAACCGTGCTCACCAGAGAAACAAAGCCCCTTGTCTCCATCTTTTGCTGACCTTCACTCAACCCTAGTCATATAGACTAGTGTTATGCGAAGCTGGCTATGTAGACTCAGATGTTCCCTTATTTGGCTGAAAGAATGTGATCAAGTCTGACCAAGACACAGATGTGTTTCAGTGCACCATGCAGGCAAGAACACCCCCTCCCTGCTGATGGCTGGAATGGGACCTCAAGGAAGAGCCTGTGAGATTCCAGGACTAATACATGAGATAGCATCTCAGCTCAGGCTATGGGACTCAGAAAGAATTATGTTTGCTGGCAGTAAGGTGTCAACCTTGCAGGCATCAAGCTATCTGTTGTGTTGCTAGTCAGAGAGCTTCTGTGCCTGCCACAAAATTTCTGTTTCCCCTTATAGTCAATGCCTGCGAAGTTTCTTTTCCCTAGTATTCTGCCATGACCCTCACCTACCTCCCTGATCAATATTAATAAAAGCCATGAGCTTTTGGACTTGTGGTTTTGTTCCACAGACAACACTGGTCACCCCAGAATTTCTCAACTGCAGAAATTTCTCTTTTTCTTTTTTATCCATGTGTCATATTGCTGGGTGGGAGACTTGAACCCTCCATAGGGGTTTTGGTACTGTAGTATTTTGTTTTTGAAGCCTTAGAAAATTATATGAATACACTGTACGGTGGTACCTTACTTCATGAACTTAAATCATTCCATGACTCTGGGGAAGATAGCCATGTTCATGCTGACATGGGAAAGATGGTCACAGGCATGTTCATCATTTGATATGGTATTTCTGAGTGGAAGCAAAATTTGCTGAACACTCTTGTTTGCCAGCCAAACTGTGCTGACAGAAGCTTTAGTGAATATATTGTATACATATGTATATGTATTGATATAGATATATATGTATGCAATTAAAATGCATCAGAGATTTTTTCTTCAGTTTTGAGTTTTTCTTAGTACATGGTTGCAGTACATAAGGATTATATTGCTTGTAGGGAGTTGGTACATGTACATAAAACCCCCCAGTTCTTTTCTCATTACCTTCATTTTCTCTCTCTCCCTCCCTGTATCTATTTGATTTCCTTAACATGGGAAAAAGCCACCTCCTTGTTTTCTATTAGCTATTTTATATTTTCTCTTTATTTATAATTTCTCCTGTAAGAGAAATCATGTGATATTTAAACTTGCATGTCTGATTTATTTCACTTAACATTATAGTCTCAAGGTGCATCCATTTTCCTACAAATGACTCAAGTAAATCCTTCTTTCTGGCAGAGTGGCACTCTATTACATATAAATACCATATTTTAAGTTTATCCCTCTGTTGATGGACTTATAGGCTGATCCCAAGATTTAGCTCTTATGAATTGTGCTGCTTTATACATGGGCATGCATCTATCACTGTAATATGATGTCTTTTAAATTTCTTGGTGTGATACCTAGAAAGGGAATAGCTGGGTCAAATGGAATTTAAGTGAAATCAATTATTGTCCTGGATGTTAAATTTCCAACTATACTGCAAGCTCTGTGAGGCAGAAGCTATACCCATTTTCGCTGATGCACCTAGTTTGGCACTTACCATGTAGTAGGCACTCAAAGACTATTTGTTCATTGGGCAAATGGATCAAGCTTCCTTGGACCTAGAAGGTATCCTGAACATCACCCAGATCAGCAGTCATTTACTGCTATCACATTATCTACTGTCTTGTTTCAGTAGATTCTTTTTGACAAAATCTTATGTGAAGGCCAAAACAATAATAGAGCAGCCGTTTAAAAAGAGAGTCTCCTTGGGTAATTTTGGAATATTCTTGAGAGAGCATGAATGACCTACAGCAGGGCCCAGAAAACTTTATCCATAATGGACCTGGGAGTAAATATAAATGATTTCTCTGCAACTCTTCAGTACTGCCACTGTAGTACAGACACAGATAAAACATACATAGATAAGTGTGACTTTTTCCAGTAAAGTTTTATTAACAAAAGCAAAGCATGGCCAACTTTGGCCCAAAGGTCATAGATGCCACCAGATTATTTCACAATTGAGAAATAACAACCAGAGAATGCAATAGATGACAGCACTGACTAAAGTCATACTCTGAGTTTCATTTCCTTCATCCTACAATACAAAGTATTATTTTTCAGACCACATATGATTAAATCTTTTGTTTTTGACTTTGTCCAAATTCGGCAAGGCTCCCAAATTCCAGCAGGATGAAGTCTAAACTGCTTGACAGGCAAGAAGTTTCTTCATGAGTAGATTAGTGCTCATGTCTCCCATCTTCTGTTGCCCATACCTCTGGGTGGTGACCTCCTGACAGTCACATCATCACATATTTTGAATTATCCTACATCATGCTCCTGACTCTTTTAATGTCCCATTTTCTTTATGTGCAATTACTTTCCCATTCTTTCTCACCCTGCATATGTTTCTCTGCAATTGAATATTTTATGCAAATGTATATATATTTCTCCTGGAACTCTGTATTGATGATAGTATTGAAGTGGGCCATATTCACAGAAGGACCTGAAAATAACAGCTCAAACAAGCAGAGGCACATTTTTCTACATGGGGTGAGTGGTCTATCTTCTAACGGGTCATCCAGTGGGCTGGGTTACCTTTACATTATTGTACCATTGCCCCTTGAAGTATTACTCTCCCTTAGATAATTAAAAGTGACTCACCAGGTCTTATATCAGTTAGGATCTAATGGGGAAAGATAGGGATTTAAGAACAGAAATTTTCTTAGTAAATATCATGAGCCAGCAGTTGCACAATTCCATTACTATTCACCAGTCAGAACTAAAGCTATGCCTATAACAAATTGCAATGGCCATGTACCTAGCTACATCTGGGTGGGTTCACTGTTAAAGGGGCACAGGGAAAAATGGAGGGATCCAAAGAGAAGATTAGCAGTCTCTATCATAATGTCTTGTTAGCATTAATCTCTTTTCCTTCTCTTTCAACAACATGGTAGACACAACTTTATTGCCCAATCTATCACCTTATTTCAGGATCAATTGCTGATTAGCCTACATTGTTAGAACTTCAAGAGTAGCAGTGCTTCCTTGCTCTGCTTTGTGTACAAGGTTCTTAGCACTAGGCTTAGCATGAAGTGAATGCAGGCAAATACTCATATAAATGGCAGTCCCAGAAGTCTTAAGTGACCTTGTAATTTCAGAGTGCCATCATAGAAACATGACTCTTCCCTGCCCTGACTTGCAGAAACTACAGAGATGGTCATGAGAGCCAGATTCAAGGTAATGCCTGTGTCAAACTTAAAAGGATGAGGGGTTCATATGGCTGAAGTGTTCATAAGTTTCAGTCCAAGGCCACATAGCCCTGTTGCTTCAAAAGGTGCTTACCTCATGGTGCTGGGCAAGCAGAGAAAGCAGGAAGAGGGCCAGGTTCTTAGATTCCCTTCAAGGCTACAACCCAATAACTTAACTTCCTTGCACTTGGCCCCACCTGCTCACCATGCATGAGTCTCCTTAGTCACGAGCACCATGAGATGGTAACCAAAACTTAACCACATGCATCTTTGGGGAACATTCAAGATCCAAACCATCACAAAAGCTAGAGTCTTAGGAAGCCCTGAGAACAATCATCAGGGGAGGTCCAAAAGCACTGAAGGAGAGTAATGACTGGGAATAATACCTGGATTCATCCAACCTAGCTCTGAGGGAGGCTCCTCAGTCCTTCATATGGCAGAGTAAGTCAGTTCTACCTTTCACTTGAAGTTATCTGGTGGCTTTCCACCCACTTCCCAGCTCGCTCTAAAGGTAGGAAGTTTTAGTCAAATTGGTCAACTCTAAGACACTGATTGGGCCACAAGCTTACCGTGACTTGCAAATCAGGAATCAGATATTGACATCTTGTTTCATGCCCTCTTCCTCTTAAAAAGACAGAGAACATACCATGGAAAGCTTTGTCTAAGTGTGCCAGTACAAGCTAGACTTAAGGAGTACAATGTTGCACTTAGGTCTTGATGCTAAGCAAGAACTCCAGCTAAGCTTTTTCCTAGAGAACTTAGATACTTGCATGTGTACCCACACAAAGTGAGAATTGTGATTGTCATAAGGGGTTATTTTTACTTTATTTAAAAGCATAGTAGATGGACCCAGGGCTGGTGTTATGTCCCCATCCAGCCAAAGCTCCTCTTTAGCTGTTCTATCACCTTCTAGCCCCAAACACTGCCTCCATCACCCAAAACTGCTGTGATGTTTGTTCAGACAGTTGGGCTGCATGTCTGTGGGTGTTTAAGATTCTGTGAATTACGCAGATCTTAGCTCTTATATCATCCATTATTCTGGGCGTTCATGTGGGCTTGCGTGGGCTGCATCTTGTGATTTTTGGTTCTCACTGTGCAGGGATTCTTAGCAGCCTGACCTTTTGAGTCATTTGACTGAATCACTTAATTCCTAATGCCATCCCCCCAAATTCTCTCTTCTTGACACCCTAATTTTGACTAGCACATTGATTCCTAACTTGTATAGCTGTGTCTTCAGGTTCATTTTCTTCCTTTCAAGTGCGAGGTTCATCACCTGAAAAAACAAATCAAGTGCAACATTTTTTTTTCCTCTTTTAGTTCCTTGATTGTTGTAATGCACTGACTTATCTCACAAAATAATTAGAACAGTGCAATGTTCCTAAAGAATAAGGAAAAGAGAAAAATCTTGCTTTGAGCACTGAACTTCCTTTCATTATATATATATATATATATATATATAAACACATATATGCATACGTATCTATACATACATACCTTACTTAAAGAATAGTCATAATCAGAAAGAGTATGTACTGGAGATGAAACAAATCAAAATACAATATAGAAATGATATATCAGTGTATAGAGACATAAATGCAATTTTATACCATAGTCTGCTGCAGAAATAGCCTCCAGAGGTCAGCTGCTCTGAAGCATCTCGTTCCCATTCTAATAAAGATCCGGCAGCATTTATGTAGGGATGTGCTGCCAGGTAATTCTCGGGCTGCTGTTTCATTTCTGCAGTTCCCTGAAGCCAGAATAATGTCACCATCTGTGAAATCTGGAATCTGGGAAGAACTAGTTTGCTATGTACCCCTTCCCTCCAAAACCCCAAAGGACCCAATCCCATGACACACACTGGTTCTCATAGTATCTGTGTTTTGGGAGAGCCCACTGCCTTGCTGATCATTGCCAATGATGTGGCCATGATTTACCCTCCTCTGAGATAAAGATGTTTGCCAAATCAAGGGGTTAAACTTGTGCATCTATATTTAATTATAACTGACATTCTTTCTTTACCTTAAGTTTCTCTGTTGAATATGCAAATATCGTATAATAATGAAATGTATAAAAATAGTTTCTCTCCAAAAATCCCCTGAGTGCTTTGCACTATGGAGTCTATATTTGGAACTTGTCTATAAGGACAACTTCTTAGCTAATTTACTGTTCCCTGGAGTAGCATTTTAAAATCTCAATAACTGGAGTTTTTACAGTTATATCATACTGTATATGACATATTTATATAACATATGGTTATAAATATATTTTGTAGTGTTGATTTCTAGTGTAATTCTTTTCAGTTGAAGTCTATCCCTTGTAAGATATTGATTTTATAAAATTTATTGAGAAACTTAATAATTCAGCCAAAGTCTAACTTGCTGTGTACTCCATGGATAGTAGAAAAGTTTGTATTCTCCATAGCTCCTTGGTATAGGAAAGATAACTGTCACTTTGGCCAGTTAATCTGATAATTTTGAACAGATCTATATTTTGCTTTGCTATGTATCAGTTATTAGAGAGGCATATTAATTTCAATTATTATTATAGATGTCTCTTTTATCTTTAATTTTGTAAATTTTACTTTATGTAATTTGATATTATTTCTAGGCAGACATACATTTACAACTTATATGCCCTCCACTGAATTGTTTTGCAATATCAGCCCTTGCACTTTCTAACTGTCTGTTTGCCCTGCTTCCTCCAACATGGTAGTAACTGTTTCAGATGAGCTAGGGTCATAATGACTGCTTACAACCAGAACTTCAATAAGGAACAGGATATTTTCACGATCTCAAAGTATCTCTCCATAAGATACATGTTAATGACAAAGAGAACAGTCAAAACCTTTCAGGAAAAGTCTGACAGGAAACACCTTCAAATGATCAAAGTTACCCACCAAAGCTAGGATAAATAGAAACCATTTTCTTCTGGATATCTTGGAGGAAATGAACACAGTATTATTCTCAAGATACTTCTGCCAAAATTCATCAACTGAGATTCTTTGGTCTTGAGGAAAATATTGTTTAAGCACAACTTGAAGAGCGTTCTACAAAAGAAGGCCTGCAGTTTTCTAACAGCTCGAGGTCGTGAAAGACAGAGCCTCAGAGCCATTCCAGAATAAAAGAAGGGGAGAGGGCACTGGGATATAGAAGAACATTTAATCCTGGTTTAAATTCTGAACTACAAGTGCATGGGAAATACTTTAAAGGATCAACAACTGGCATTTCATCTTATTGAAAAGTTTTTGTACATCAAAAGAAATCACCAATAGAGTAAAAAGAAAATCCATCAATTGAGAAAGTAATTTTAGCTAACTACCCCTCAGACAAAGGACTTCTATTTAGAACTTATAAGGAATTAAAAAAAAATCAAGCCCCCAAAATTCAAGGACCCATTCCAAAAATGGGCATCTGAAATAAATACACACTTCTCACATGAAAAAATACTAATCGAGGAGATATACATGAAAAAATATTCAACATCATAAGTTATTTGAGAAATAGAAATTAAAATAACACTGAAATCCCATCTCATCCCAGAAAGAATGGCTATTACCACAAAATCAACCAATAACAAATATTGGAGAGGCTGTGGGAAGAAAGGAACCCTACTGCACTTTTGATGGGAGTTTATATTGGTGAAATCACTGTGGAAATCAGTTTGGAGATTCCTCACAAGTGTAGGATTAGAGGTCCCACTTAATCCAGCTATTCCCCTTCTGGGTATTTTTCCAGAAGAATTAAAAACATCATACCACAGAGATATATGTGCACCCATATTTATAGTAGCACAATTTGTTGTAGCTAATTCTTGGAAACAACCTAAATGCCTATCCACTGAAGAATGGATAAAAAAGATGTGGTATTTTTATACAATGGAGTATTACTTAGGTATAAAAAGATAAACTGGAGGCTTTTATGGGTAAATGGATGCAACTAGAGAATTTAGTCATAAGTGAAATAAATTGGACCTACATGTGTAAACATCATATTGTCTCCCAGGTGTAGGGACCTGAAAGAGTAAGTGAAACTCAAAATGTACATGATAAGAAAGGGAAAGAAATTGTTCAAAGGAAGGAATGACTGGGATGAGGGAAAGAAGAAAGAAAGAAGGCAAAATATATAGGTAGGTAGATAGATAGGTGGATTGATAGATAGATAGATATGTATACAGAAGAATGACTGGAATAACTGTACTGCTGATGTTTGATGGTATATTGAAAAGAAGAGTTCATCCTTAAATTTTTTTATATCCTGACCAATTTTGCATGCTTTATCTGGTAATCTGAGCAAATGATGTGAAGACAACAATATGCAGTGAAACAACCATTGGTGAATTCCTACCCTCTTGTCTAGTGAAACTCTGTATTATCTCTAATGTTTTATCTAATAATTATTTTTTATTCTCTTTAATGGTTTGAACGATCTTCCATTCTTATATCTGGTAATTCGAGCAATGTAGTTGAAGACAGCAATATGATAACCACTCTTAATTCCTCTCATTTTGTTTTGAAACCCTGTATCGCTTTTAATGTGCTTGCTTTGTTTTATTTATGTTTGTGATATTGGTGTGCTGCTATTGGTCTTTTCTTCTTTTACTACTCTCTTTAAAATAAAAAAAATCTGAACTGGAAGAAAAACTATTTTTTTATGTTAAGAAAAGACCTTAGTGAAACAAGTGAAGAAAGTAAATAGGATCTATAGATAATAATATGGTATCATTGTCAATTCCATGCTGTTGATTATGGTATTGATATTTACACAAGAGTGTCCAGGTTTTGAGGAAATATATGATGAAATACTTAAGCACAAATGGGAGACATATATTAACACATTCTCAAGTTGTGGAGGAAAACACCATAGGTGCACCTGTGTGTACATGCATGTATGTATTGTGAGTGTGTCTGTGTGTGTGTTTTCATGTGCGTGTAGATATGCTAAAGGTAAAGAGAGAAAGGAAGAAGGAAGAGGAAGGTAAGAGGGATGTGGAGAGAGAAATATTGAAAATGTGGTAAATGTTAATATTTGATAAACCAAGGAAGCAACCATATGGAGGTTCCTAAAGTTATTTTGCCACTTCTTTGCATGTTTGAAATGATTTTTTAAAATGTTAAAGTATTTCTTGTCTTCAAGTCTATCTCATGTGAAATCAATATAGCCACCTTAATTCTCATCTTATTTCTTACGTATTTTTATTCCATCATTTTACTTTCAAACAATCTGTGATCTCACATTTAAAATACCGCTCAATGACATTGCAGCTTGCTTTTTTATTCAGTCTGAAAATTTTAGCTTTTTTAATCACAGCATTGAGTTCAATTAGACTTAATATTATTCATATAGTTGGATTTTGGTCTACAGTTTTTATTACTTTGCTATTTGCTTTTTCCTGTCCTCATTTGGTTTAGTCAAATATTTTCTGGTATTTCATTTTACTTTTTCTATTGGCTTTTCAGCTATATCTCTGCACTTGTTTTTAAATGGTTGCTTAGAGACTCTTGTGTGCATCCTTATGTTACTACATTTGCTAGAGTTCATGTCAATATTTCTAATGAATCTAAAACCTTGAAACATTAGGATTCGGTATCATTCACTAGGTCTTTCTTTCTATGGTGGCATATAATTTATCTGAAATATGCATGGGACATTGTAATTTTACTCTAGTTATATGCATTTTCAATACATTAATAAAGCATTGTCTTCTATATTTACTCTTATGATTACCACTTCTGGTGCTTTTTATCCCTTTCTGTAGCTTTGTCTGTGCCTTTCAGCATAATGAACTGCCTCCGTATTTCTTGTCTTGGCATCCTTTAGAGAAAAAGTTACCTTGATTTTTTTTTTACAATAAAAAATCTCTTCATTTCTCATAGATATTTTTGTTGGCTTGTAGGTTGGCAGCTTTCTATCTCTTCCCACACAGCACATTCAAAATGCCATTTTATTGTACTATTCCATTGATTCTAATAATAATCAGCCATCAGTTATATCAGTGTTTTACTACATGTAAAGTGCCATTTATTTTGGCATCATTCAACATTTTCTGCGAGTATTTTTGTTTGACTATAATGTGCAAAGTTATAAATTTCTTCATTTTCATTATTCTTGTGTATCGGTACTAACATTTTAGAATCTGCAAATTTATTTTCTACTAAATTCATGCAACATTTTATGTGTTCTTTCAATTATTTTTTCATCTCATGATTTCTCTTCCTGATTTCTAGGACTCCAATTATACGGGTGCTATTGTCTCTGATATTGTTCCATGAGTCACTAAAGCACTGTTCTTTTTAACAGTATTTTATATTTTCTCTGTGCTTTATTACATTTTGATGAAGCACTTTGCAGTACATAATGACTACATTTTTCATGGGAATTTGATACATGCATATAACACATCTTAATTCTTTTTTCATCCCTTTCCCCTCCTTCTTCCTTCACTCTTCCTCCAGCTATTTTTCTCCTTCACTTTTGCAAATGACCTTTTTATTTCCTACTATCTATTGCTGTGTTCCCTGAAGGTTTTTTGGGGGGGGTATGGTGAAAAGATGGGAAAAAAATATATAGACAAAAGTTGAGGTCAGGTGGAGTCTTCACCTGATGGGATGAAAGGAACTGCTCAAGCACTGTAGGGCATTTATTTATATATTTGACAGGTTGGTTCCATGTGACACAGCCTAGCAACTGATTGTTTATATTGCCTCAGGGTTTGGTATTCTCTGGACTGAAGCAGCTTGTCTACATAGATTGCCTCGGGTATTTTTTATTCTTGGGCCTGCTTGTCTTGCCCTCACATGTGTGACAAATTTCCAGTTTCAGCTGCTCCCTACAATCCATCTTTTATTTCTCTCTTTTTTATATATTTGGATTCTCATGTAAAAGAAACCATGTGACATATAAACTTATGTGTGTGATTTATTTTACTTAACAATATGGTCTGAACATGCATTCATTTTACTATAAATGACTCAAGTTTATCTTTTTTATCAGAGTAGTATGCCATTGTTTTTAAATATGGCCTTTTCTTTACCCATTCATCTGTTTGTGGAAACATAGGAGTTTTCCTAGATTTATCTATTATGAATTGTACTGCTATTAATATGGGTATGCAGGTATCAGTGTCATATGATGTCTTTAACTGTTTTGGGAAGATACCTAGAAAAGGAATCGCTGGGTTGAATTGAATTTCTAACTTTAGTCATCTGAGGAATCATCATACTGATTTCTGTAGTGGTTACACTAATTTACATTTCTACCAACCATGTTGAATGGTTCTTTTTTCACGGCAAGTTCACCAGCATTTATATTATTTGAATTCTTTATGATGACCATTCTTTCTGAAGTAAAATGGAATTTCATTGTTGTGTTCATTTGCATTTATCTAATACTAGAGAAGGTGAGCATTTTTTCATTTATTTATCAGCCATTTGTACTTATACAAGTGTCTATTTATTTCAGTTGCTGATTTGTACTTATTTTAGATATTTTCTATTACTTTTCTTTAAGTGTAGTGTTATTTTCTGCTGGTCCTCATCCGCTGTTAAACCAAGTCAATGAGTTTATCATTTGAATACTGTAATTTTCACTTCTAAAATTTCACATCCATCTCTATAGTTTTATTTGTGCACTATAGATTTAGTTATTATGATCATATATCTTTTAAAGTTCTTGAATAGGTGTATTAGAACTATTTGAAAATACTTTTTTTGCTAATCCCAACACCTATTATCTCAGTGTAATTGTCCTAATTTGGGATCATATTTCCCACTTCTTTATCTGTTGTTGTTGTTGTTATTATTATTATTATTATATTTTGGTAATTTTAGATGTTACATTTTTGAGACTCTGGATTTCCATGCTTGGCTTCATGGAGTTTTAAGATGTTTCGTTGTACAAAATTTCACTCAATTTGTCATAGAAAATGATTTATATGTGCAGAATTCCTGTTAAATTGTCTCTCATCATTTTCTTGAGCACCTCTTCCACTACCTCCACAAAGAATCCAAATCCACTGTTTGACAACTCCATTAAAATTTCCTTATATTTTGTCTTGTTATCTAATTCCATACCGGAGCCATTCATTCTCTTTTTTTAAATGACAGCGTTTTTTATATCTAAAGAAATAATAATCATATTTCCTATCACTCATATTTTTCAGAAAATGTAGCTTATCATTCATATCAGCTATTTTAAAGTCTAGTTTTAATAGAAGTTTTATAGAAGAATTCCTGTATATTAGTGAACCCCCAAAAGTATGTGCCAGTCTGATATTATTTGTTCAGGTATGAAAATTATTCTGGATGAGGCTTTCTTATGTAGCTTTCCTCAGATCCTTAGAGGTCTCCATATTGTTAATAACTTCAGATAATGTATTTGGAATCTTTTCTTTTTCTGGATCATTTGAGGGCAGACTCTGGAGCACACTGTCTGGTTTCAAATCCTAGCTCTGCTGCATGATCTTAGCCTCCTTATCTTTTTTTTTTTTTTTTTTCCGGTACCGGGAATCGAACTCACAACCTTGCGCTTGCCAGGCAGGCACTGTGCCCCTGAGCTAAATCCCCAGCGCATAGCCTCCTTATCTAGAAATAAGAATACTATTATTAATTACTTATTCAATGAACAGCTGTGATTATCAAGTAAAGTAATACATGTAAAAATATTTAACAATGCTTAACATGTGCTGTTTGAGGAAGATTTATTGTAATAGAATTAAAATTTCCTTTGAAACTATTCTACTGTACCAAATAATTGGAATGTCCATAAACTACTACATAAAAATCTTTTCAATTTCTTTAGAACAAGCAGCTGATACATATTTCATGCTGAATTCCAGGGCAAAGAGTGGGAGGAAGTGGCAAGTAGGGCCTTGATGTCTCAGTGTGGGAAAGTCTCACTACTAATTTGGAAAATGCCAAAATCAAAGCAAGTGTTATCGTACAATGGATCCTAAGCTGGTTGTTTCAGAGTCATCTGGGAAATGTTTTCTTTCCAAGTCTGAGTAGTATCAGACTTCTTAATTAAGAATCCTTGGGATGGGAACTAGGAACCTATGGAAACCTCTCCATACCCACTTTCCAGCCTCAAGATTCTCAACAACCTGATGACATAAACCCTGGAAGCACTGTTTTGGAACTGTGAGCACATGATTTTTAAACATCACGTCATGATGAGATAGCGATTCCAGGCAAAGCAGTGATTATCAGCTCCTTGGGTACATAGAGAATGAGAAAGGAAAAGTGACTTGATTCCATTCACTCTGGTAAAAATGAAAAGGTCAGGACAAACACATATGTCTACTGATTTCACAGCCGGTGCTTTCTCTGACACACAATTTAATCTACAGATTATTTCATTTGACTCAAAAATCCAACCTCTATCATCTGCTTCAGAGGTGATTGTGACAAATGATGCTTCTTGGTTGCATGCTTTATGAGAATCATTATCATCTCAGTTTATCTCTCTCTGAAATTGGTATAATGCTGACCTTAAAGAGCTAGGATGCTGTGAAGTTTAATTAATGTGGGCTGAGTCCTCAGATGCCTCATATGAAAGGTGCCATGCTGAGGCAAAGTATTATTATTACAATTTACAGTTGTCAGGGCTGCATTCTCCGCTGTATCTGAAAGAACAAGGCAGAAAAGCTTGCCCGTTGGCTGCTGCTTGGCCATCTGACACGACCTTAATGTTGTTCCGTCCTTATATTCTTTATACCTGAGCATCAAACCCACCTGAGATCACAGGGGTGATTTACAGCTTCCTCTAGCTGCCTGAGAAAGCTTGTTGAGAGGCAGTGGGATGAAGGGTATTGAATTCCAGTGTCAGAGGCTTGGATTTTGGTCTCCTGCTCATGGAGTAATGGCTTTGTTGGTGTTGAGATAATGACTAAATTCAACAGGGTACTTCAGGTAAGTAAATAAGATGAAATACACAAGGCACTTCAAAGAGCATCTGATCTTTACTAAAGGCTGCTGAAATGATGGATTCCAGAGGAAGTCACTAGTGCCGAGTTGCCAGGAGACTTATGATAATAGAGAGGAAGAGCAGCCTGGACCATAATGATCCTATAATGACTGTATGACTACCTTGTAATTGAGAAGGTAATGTTTAGTTAATATTGCCTGACGGAATTCAGGTAGAGCTCTGAACTAATTCCTTCAAGTATTTCAATCTTGCTACCCCAATTCCACTGTCTTCATTTCACAGATGTTCATAGAACTAAGTTCATAAATGGCCCTGAGGTCCCACAAACCAAGATAAGCTATGACTACTGGTTTTTTTGCAACCCGATGATGACCTTTAGCATCTTCACAGTGGATATAAAGTATTTGATAAATGATTATATGCTCTTCTTAGTGTTAAGAGTTTTTATCCCAATATATGGTTTTGTTTTTAATAACATTACTTCTGAGGCTCTTAAGAGATAAAATCAATTTAAAGGATCATTCTGATGCTTCAATATTAATTGTATTCTTTCCTTTCACTTTTATAGCAGCTTTGCAAAGGAATCATACAGAATACTTTCCCCCCCATTTTACTGACATGGAAACTGAGACCCAGAGAACATTAAGACTAAGAGAATAACCAATGAATGTAATTTATATAGCAATCAAATGCCTCTAGAGGATTTGCATGCATTCTGCCTTCCTGTTGTATTCTAAATCATGTCATTAAGTTCAATTAGCATTTCCTAAATGCTGTATATTAGGCAGGGCACAGGTGTGGAAAAATTTTCTCTTCTTTATGTCCCAAGGGAAAGCAGTCACCCTTCACCCAAACTGAAAGAGACACCAGCAGATAAACACTTTCCTTCAACACAGTCAAGGTGCTCCCAGGTGGGATATTTCATGGTTGAGATATTTAGCCTCGAGTTCCCTTGTTCCCTCATGGTGCCACTGAGCAGCAGTAACATGCTCTCTGCCAGGCTGAATAGCAGCCTCTTCACAGGTACCCCTTGGTGGCAGAGATGGCCCAAATGGTCCTCAGAAGCCTGCATCCTGAAGAAGTCAGATCAGAGCCTAACACACAGTGAGTACAACTGAGGTCTAGGGTTTTTTTCTGCTTTATTCTATCCTGATTAATTTCATAGCTAATGACTCCTCAGACTTGGTGGTGTATGATAGTCTGTTGAGGGGAAAAAATGAACTTTAACTAATTAAACAGAACATCTTCATGCAGTGAAAGGTTTTGTAAATGAATGTAATTCACACAAAATTGTGCTGGCCAGAAAATACCATGGAAAAATGTACTAAGGATCAGGGAGCCATGAAAGGGAGACCTAGGGTTGGAAAGAGGGAGGGAGATTTTTTTATTAAAAAGGTAAAATAAGGAAAATGACACATACATATTTAGAGAGACACACAGAGACACACAAAGGAAACAGACAGCCTGACACAGGAAGGGAGAAAAGAACAAAGCATAGAGATACAGACCACAGTGGATTCATGTTGTTTCCACTGGATTACTGTAGTGACAGGACTCAGTGCTGTTCTGTGATATTCTGAAGACATTTTGAGTACTATATAAAGATGTCTGCTAAGCTTTGTATCAAGTTTATAAATTGAGCACCTTCTTTCTGTGCAGCACTACATGAGAACCAGGAGATATGATGATAAGCAAAATAACAGGCAAAACCTATTCATTGAAGTTTAATTAGAAAAGCATGCATTAAACACAGAAGAATAGAAATAAATATCCCATTTCAATGTTTGCAGTGATAGTGATGGATACATATATGGGTGTAGAAGGGCATATTTAATAGCTACATTATATTAAACTATAACTAGGGAGGAATGACAGAAACATAAAATCAATATTTTGTCTTCATACAATTCTATGGCTCGCAGAAGTGGAACAGTTGATCAAACTCAGAATAAAATTATCTAGAATCAGTATTTATTCTGTTTTTAAGAAAGTACACATTTTTACTTAAAATTAAATCATTGTGGAATAGCTGACACACGTAGAACAGCAGAGACAATTAGCCTTTCATGTTTCTACTGGTGAGTGTGATACTGTTCGATGGTATCTGACTGTCTGTGACTTCCAAAGTTCCTACATTGCAATCCAACCTGGAGGTAATGACAGAAGATGAAGCTTATGCATGGTGACTAGAATACGAGAGTGGGGCCTTCCTGAAGATGACTAGTATCCTTGTGAAAGCGGCCCCAGGAACCTTCCTTTCTCCTTTCAGCCTTGTGGTACACAGTGAGAGAATAAGAGGGATGGACCTTAACCACATTCCCAATCTGCAGGTGGTTGGTATTGAGTTATAGTTCCCAGAACAACAAGAAATCAGTTTTTATTGTTTGAACCACCCAAGCTCCACTATTTTGCCATAGCAGCCTGAACAGACAAAGAACCTTTTGTAAGATTAAATTTCAGGCACTCAGAAAATAAAAGGGATAAGGTAAACAGAGCCTCGGGAGGGTCAGTTACCTTACTTGCATTAGCTTTGCTCTCCTTGACAGCCTCACTTTTATATAAGTGAGACTCCAAAGATCAAGAAATTTTCTCACATGTGAAAGTTTTAACTGGTATAGCAAAAGCGTTCCCCCAAGTATTTATACATATAAATTACATGCACTTCTAACTGTGGCATTTTATCCAAGGGAAAAAGGCAGACCAATAATCAAGCATTTTCACCCATGATCCCTGGAAAGAGGACATCAGAATAGTTTCACTTTATTTTCTGTCCTGCTCCCCTTCTTGTTTTTTGGCTAAGTAATTGGGAGACTTATTTCTGTTCCTTAAGGATCATCCACATGCTCACTCCCACTTCATCTCAGGTCTGAGGAACGTTGGCAGGAAAAGCAGCACACCTGTTCCTTCTTTTACACTCCTTCCCTTCCTGTTCACATCAGCATTTGAAGCTGCCATACTTTGTTAATTCATCGCCGTGATCCCTAACTGAAGCCAATATGCTGCCGACTCACAGTTGTTACTATGGTGACCATCATGTCATAAGGTGACACAGCATATATGGCTGAATGTGATCATGAATTCTTTTTAACCTACTAGTTTTACCAGTATAGAATGTCAGATGTCAAACAGGAAAAAAAACTGAGTTATACAGTAAACCAACATTAGTATATATTTTTCTTCTTAGTATTCAAGTTGGACTAGACAACTTCCATATGGTATTTTTCTAATCTAAGATTTTATAATTATCGAGAAGATGAATAATTACCTTGCTTTAGAAAGAAGCAGCTCATTGGACTAAGGTTAAAAGGGCTGTGATTTAAGTCAGATTCTGAGCAGAAAACAAGGTGGTCTTCCACAAAGTTGTATGATCTGGCTCTCTTCCAAAGGGCATCCACAAGGCCTTCCTATCCTTTAGCTTGTTACACTATCTGTTAAATAGGAATGAAGACATCTATCCTCATGGAGCTACTACAAAGACTGAATGAAAACATCATGTTCCAGGCACTTGCCACCTAGGAGTTGTACATCAATGTTTTCTTAGCTTTATATTATCACAAGGATGTATCATTTCTCAGCATGAACTCAGCCAAGTCATCACATTTCTTTTAGATGTGACTAAAATATTATTTATAAAAATAAGGAGGGTTGGAGGAAATGACTTGAACAGAAGAGATGCAGGAGAGAGAGAGAGAGAGAGAGAGAGAGAGAGAGAGAGAGAGAGTGTTTTTCTAGCTCTAAGCCCAGAATCTAGACTCTAGTGCACAAGAGTTAAAGCATAGATACAAATGTATTCCTTTTAGCTATACAACCAAATCCATGAAAAGTGGTCAACAAACACGAAATAAAATTCTTAGATATTTTTAGTGAGCAATGGTAAGTGAGGTAATTTCCTGCAGTGGTGGCCTAGAACTTCAACTGGCATACCTGTGGTGTCTGGGGATGTTGGACCTGCAGTAGGAACAGGGAGAGTCATAAGAGTCATTCTCTACTCTGCATTTTATATCACAAATGGAGAAGACTTGCTGGATTTCAGGATTAGAATTCAGAAAAACCAAGAGTTTCACCACTGAGTGAAAGTTAAATAGTATAGAATTTAAGTATAAATTTTTTTATGATTACATACTCCAGGTGGTGATAATAGAAATTATTGTCTTGTTCCTGATTTTAGAGTAAAAACTTTCACTTCTTGACCACTTAATATGATGTTAGCTGTTGATTTTCCACGGATAGCTTTTGTCAGATTGAGGTAAATACCATTAATTCCAACTTTTTGTAGGATTTTTATCATGAATGGGTTTTGGACTTGTCAAATGCTTTTTCTGCATCTATTAATATGATCATAATAATTTTGTCTTTGGTTCTTTTAAGATGGTGCATTACATTTATTGATTTGCATATGTTGAACCATCCCTGCATCACTGGGATAAATCCTACTTGGTCCTAGTGTATAATCTCCTTGATGATTTGCTGTATTCTGTTTGCCTGTATCTTATTAAGGAATTTTGCATCAATGTTCATATGGGAGATTGACCTGTAGTTTTCCTTTTTGGTTGCATTCTTCTCTAGTTTGGAATCAGTGTAATACTTGCTTCTAGGAATGACTTTGGAAGTGCCACTTCCCTTTCGATTTTTTTTTGAAGAGTTTCAGCATTAGTGGCATTAGTTCTCTGAATTTCTGGTAGAATTTAATAGTGAATCTGTCAGGGCCTGGGCTTTTCTTTATTGGTAAATTTTTAATTACATTTTCAATTTCATTGGCTCATACTGGGTTATTTAGAATCGTTTTATCTTCTTGGTTTAGTTTTGTCTATTTGTGTCTAGGAATCTGTCCAAATTTTCTGTGTTTTCCATCTTATTAGAATATAGGTTCTCAAAGTAGGTATTGATGAATCTCCTGGATTTCTGTGGAATCCATTGTGATTTCCCCCTTTTCATTCCTACTTCCTTGAATTTGTATTTTTTTCTTTCCTCTTTTTGATGAGGTTAACTGTTTTACCGATTTTATCTATTCTTTCAAAGAACCAATTTATGATTCATTGATTCTTTGTATTGTTTTCTTAGTCTCTATTGCATTAATTTTTTCCCTTATCTTTATAATTTTCTCCCTTGTATGAGCTTTGGGTTCTATTTGTTCTTCTGTTTTCAGGTCAATATTAGGTTGTGCATTTGAGCTTGTTCTGTTTTCTTGATACATTAGTTCATCACTATAAATTCCCTTGTAGCATCGCTTTCATTATATCATGTAAGTTTTGGTATGTTATAAAACATTGTTGTTGAATTGTATGTAGTATTTAATTTCATTTTAACTTTTCTCTCTGACATATGGGTGTTCAGAAGGGTGTTGTTTAACTTCCATGTGTTAATGTAATTTTTGTGATACATTTTGTCACCAATTTCCATTTTCATTGTGCTATGGTCATATATTATGCCTGGGACGTTTTCAAATTTTCTGTTTCTTAAGCATATTTTGTCAGGTAATACATGGTCCATTTTGGAGAATGTTCTATGTGCAGCTAAGAAGAATGTTTATTCTGATGTTTTGAGGTGGAACACTTTGTAGAAATCCACCAAGCCCAGTTGTTCACAGGCTTGGTTTAATTCTAATATTTCTTTGTTGATTCTTTTCTAGTTGATCTATTTGTAAGAGTGGGGTACTAAGGTCCCCCACTATAATTGTGTTAATGCTTGTTTGGGTTTTCATGTCTGTTTATATTTGTTTTATGTAGATGAGTGAACTTGTGTTTGGTGCATAAATATTTACGATTGTTATATCTTAGAGTTTTCCTTAACAAGTGTGTAATGATCTATTTTGTCTCTTTTGATCAGTTTTGGCTTAAAGTTTGCATTGTTTGGAAATATAATAACTACGAATGAATTTAACTATGAATTTATTTTTAGTTGAAGTGTGTGCAATTCAGTTTCGTGAATGCAGTGTATTGTTGGATTTTCATTCTTTATCCATTCTGCCCACCTGTTTCTTTTGATTGGTGAGTTGAGACCATTTACATTGACGGTCATAACTGATGTGTATTGGCTTTTCTTTTCCATGTTATTTCCCTGTTGCTTGTTCCCTGTCTCCCTCCTCTGTTTTGTTGCTTTCTCTGCCTGGTGGCTCCTTTCTATCAGTGTTCATGTGTTTGTGGTCTTCATTATCTCTTTCTAAAATGTTCTTCTGAGGATACTGTAGAGTTGGTTTTGTGGTCAAAAATTTCTTCAGTTGTTATTTGTCATGGAAGTACCTTTTTTATCCATAATTTTGCAGGTTACATCAATCTGGGTTGGAGACTATTTTCTTTAGGGCTTGAAATACCTCACTCCAGCTCTCCTTGATTTGATAGTTTGTGTTGAGTAGTCTGCTGTGATTCTGATGGGCTCTCTTTTATAGGTGATAAATGTTTATTTGTTCTAGCTGCTTTTAGTATTTTGTTCTGGTGTTGAATTTCTGGACTTTTGATTATTATATGCCTTGGTGAAGATTTACTTTGGTCATGGATATTTGGATTTCTATATGCTTTTGTATGTCAAATTCTTTATCCATGTTTGAGAAATTTTCTGCCATTATTTATTTGAACATATTTTAAATGGCTTTTGTGCTATCTCCACCTTTCTCACTGATTGCAATCAATCTTATGTTTTTCTTTGCTTCATCCTGTTGCTATTGTATTGATTTTTCATGTCTCTTGTGATTTTTAAGATATTTTTCTTTTCCTGGTCACTATCTTCTAGATCTAATACTCCCTCCTTGCCATTATTCAATCTCCTGCATATGCTTTTAGTGGATTTTCTAATCTCCTGTATTTCCATTTGGATCTGTTTCACTGATTCTATTTTTTGCCTATGTTCAGCATTCAGTTTCCATCATTTTCCTGAGTTCCTCTATTTGTTTATGTGTCTGCTTTAATATCTTTTATTTTGGTAGTCATTTCTTTTTTCACCCCTAGAGATTATTTTTTCTATGGCCTCTTCCATTATTTTTTTCATTTCTGCTGTTATTATTTCACAGAGTCTCATCTGTTGGTTTCCAGTTTCCTCCGTCTTTGTGCTCTGGACTTGTCCTGGGTGGGCTGAGGATTTGAGATTGAATTTTGCTTCTTCATCCTGTAATTTTCTCTTTTATTTTGTTTTTCTGTGTTGATGCTTGTAGATTTCTTGCATGAGATAGCTTATCACTGGTATAGAGGCTTTCCTAGGAGGTGTTCGTCCTTCTGGATATCTTCTGGATGTTGGTGGTTTTTGGTCTTCATGTCTAAACCAAGAAGCTACTTTCCCAATATATTAAGACTGAGGAGTTGCTATCAATTATACCTAGGGCCCATTCTTTTGGTACTGGACTATGGTGATAGTTATGATTCCTTACAATTGCAGTGTTGTCATATGGGGGAAATATTAGTTATATCATGCAGACATCCTGGTTACAGCAGTTCAGTTGGCAATAACAAGACTCAAATATAGCCTGGTTACTGACAAATTGTGGTAACTATTAGCCAGATATCTATAAATGTAGAAGGAAGATCTACAGAAATATAATATAATTCAACTTATACCAGGAACTTGTATGCAATGATTTTCTACTAGTAGAGTGATTTTATGGTGTTGTAAGAGGAGGATTCAAGAGGACAAGAAGTAGGATGGAGAGATGAATAAGGATAAATATAGTAGGAGCAAGGTTGGAATAAGGCAAAGGGTGATCATCTAGGTTTGGGGTAACTGTACAACACAGGAGGAAAGATTTGGAAGAGAAGGGCTAGGAGCTTGGAAGTGAATGAGAAAGAGAAGTGACAATATTTACTTATATGAAAGTGTCATGAAGTGAAGTGAGATAGTTGACTAAAGAGAGGAAGAGGACAAGCATAATAAAACAAAAGGAAATGTTAGAGATCACCTGTTGGCTCATATTGCTAATGTTGCATGGGATATTTCTGCACCCCAAATTTCACTTGTTCATTGTGTGCCCCTTAGCCAGGGTCCTACTGTGTCACTGGTATTCCGGTAGTTCTCTGGGTCCTAAGTCCTGCAGGTGGAGGGAAGGAGGGGCAAATCTCAGACTTCTTTTCCAGCTGCACATTCCCAGGTTGATGGAGGAAGGGAGGAGCAAAACTCAGACTCCTCTCACAAGCCAAGTGGTCCCAGAGTAACGGATGAAGGGAGAAGCATCAATTGACACTTCTCTTGCCAGCTGCACCATTTAGGGACAATAGAGGAAGGGAGGAGCTATAGTTTACATTTTAGATTTAAACCATTACATTGTCTCAAACAACAGAGCTTAAAATTGATTCCCACAACAAAATGCTTATAGTGTAAATTGATATATAAATTTTCTTCTTCAGATTCAATTCAAAATCTAAGGTTCTATATTTGGGGGCTGTTTCAACAGATGGGCTCTCTGGTTAACTGACAGTTAACATAGATGAGTTTGGGGACTGTCAAGGTAGCAGCTGGACAATAGGAAAATGAAAAATAGTTTGCCCTTTGTTAAAAGTAGTTTCACATAAATGCATTAACTAGTCATGGTTCTCCAAAGTACCTCAGTGATGCATACCCTAAAGAACTCAGGTTATACTTGGAGCTAAACAGGAGGCATATAACAAAATATAACTATTCTAGAAAGAAATATCACATGTTCTGTAATCTAGAGTGATGGGACTTAGAAAAGAGGTTTAGGATAAATAATAATATTGGACAAACATGGTAGAGTGGAATTTTATGCCTCATCAGTCATAGACTTGCCCATCTATGAAATGCTATAATGTGTTTTTAAAATTTTATTGGTAGTCATTACAAAAACAAGCAGACCATCAAGCTGATCATCTTGAACCATATACCAGAATGATGCTGGTGGACAAATAAAACATGAACATTGCATGGTATTAGAAGCTCTGGAGTGACCATCCAAATCTGAGCATGACCTGAGCATTTTATCCTATTTCTCTATATGCTGCATGTGTCATCAGCAAAGATCTGAACTGTAGCCAAAATTGCAATAAACCAGGGTTCCACCAGGTATCTGACATTGGCACACTCTCTTTTATATGCCTTAGTTTACTGTTCTAAACATGGCCACATGGATTATTACGTAGTAGAGAGCATAGAACAGGGTCACATGAAGATATTCTTAGCCCCACAAACAAGTGTCTCAACCCTTTGCTCTGTAACCACACTTACTGGTCTTGACCCAATGAACTTTTCTAGATTTTCATGACCTGCTTCCCTCCATCTGCTTTCACTGCAGCTTGATACACCCTCCACGCAGATTTCTCATGCTGGCTACCTCTAGTCAGTTTATTCATCCAACAAAGGTGTCAACCAATGAGCTAAGCTGGCAAACATTTTCTGAGAAGAACCACAAGCTAAGTGTTTTAGGCTTTGCACACTCTACAACTCTGCCATGGGTTCTCTGGTGTGAGAAACCAAAGGTGTAAATAAGGATCAAGATGTACAATTATAATGGTTATTGGGAAATGGGAAGAAAATGTTCAATGGGAATGGGAACTGGACTGGAGGGGAAGGAAAGGAAGGGAAAAATAGAAAACAAGAATAGAAGGAAAAATGGAAACAAAGCTTTTGTAAATGAGGGGAAGAAGGGTTGAAAGGAGGGGAGGGGAAGGGAAAAAAAGAATAATCAAGATATGCCATGTGTAGGTATAAACTGCATATGATAAACACGACCATTATGTACATCTAAAATGTAACAATAAGTTAATTACAAAAACAAAATCCAGCCATCTTCAATGTGTATGCAAAAGGAAATGGCTGTATGTCAATAAAATTTTATTTTTACAAGCAGGTGCATCCCTCAATTTGACCCATGGGTGTCTTGATGTTAGATTTCAAAACATGCAACCAATACATTTTTGTAATGCTTATGGTTGCCTTCATGGTATACTGGCATAATTGGGGAGTTAAAGCAAAAACCTTCTAACCTACAGTAAGTACCTAAACACTTACTATCCTGTCCCAGGCAGGAAAAAGGTTTGCCAACTTCTAGTTTAGAATACTAGAAGGGTTACTATTGGGTCATAATTAAGAATAGGAAGTTAGGGGAGAGACAGATTCTGTTTCAAGGCCAGTAAAATGCTATTAACAATAACAGAAATAATCATGTGTCAGCCATGTGATAAGCATTTTACTAATAATTTTTCTAAATTGAATTTAATGTGCTAATTGGAGCACTCATGTAACATAATTACTGCCATACTCAATTTACAAACTCAGAGATAGCTTACTTAAGCCACACACCAATTAGTGTGTAAGAATTCAAACCCAGCTCTGTGTGGCTCCAAAGCTTAGGCTTAATTAATCTAGACCATAAAGGATGCATAGGGAATTTGCCCAGTCAGGGAAAAGCATCTGAGACAGAGGAAACAACCTTGTCAATGTGTGAAAGGATGAAAATATATTCAAGAACAGGGAGGTACATAAGGTAGCATGAGGAGGCTTGACAGGGAAAGAAAGTGAGCCTGAATTATGAAATGACTTGAATGCCAGAATAAAGTTTGCCCTTGCAGTTTCTTTCCCAGGGTTACTTGCTATAGATAAAGTACTTTACTATGGTGGAGAGCTTTCCATCTCTGGGGTGTGGGTTTCTCCCTTTTACTAAACTATTAGTTGTGTTAAGCTCCGCTCTAAGATGTCACCAACACTAGTTATTGGATTAGCATCTCTATATTATTGTTTTTGCCTCTTCCTTCTCAGGATGCTGCTCTGATGCAGTTGTTCACCTCTGATATTTATTCAAAGAAATTAAACAGCCAAAATATTAGCTTGTAGAGGTTGCTATGGAATTGAAGTCTTGGCTGATTTCAAAAGTTCCAGGAGGTGTTATTTTAAAACAGGGAAAGAAATGAGACACTCATTTTGAAGGCAATGCCAAGTAGTTCAGAATGTCTGAGCTTTGAGCTTCTGTCCATAAGTATCAGCAGTCAATATTTGGTATGATCAGTTTATTGTCCAAAAAAAAGTCTGATGTCCTTAGAACATAGCCCTACAGGAAAGCTGGATTTTCCTATACCTCAGACCTGAAGAAAAACTAGTTTTGTGCTAAGAAGACTGTTGAACTGGGGTTTTATTTATTTTTATTTTTTATTTTAAAGATAAAAGAATGAAAACATCTTAACAAACAGACATACACTTAGAAAATAACACAAAAACAATCTAAGAAATACAGAATGTCAGACGAAGGGATAGGAAATTAGCAATGGTTGTTGTGTTACATACTGATATCTTCAGTTTGGATACTCATAAACAAATACAGACATGTAAGATTGGGGTTTTAAAATTGGGGTTTTAGTCAACTCTAAATCCACTTATCTGAATATACTGATGAACCATTTGATTACACAGATCAAATTTGCTTCAAGAATTCGCATGAACAGAGAGAGGATTATAGCCTCTTCTAAAAATCATGCTTATTGTTTAAGTTGGCCATTTCCACAGGGGAAGATATACACAGAAGTTAAACTCCAGAGAAAGGCAGATCTCAATTCAAAATATGCAAATATTTTCTGTGACTCAAAAACGACAGGGGAATGATCTGAATCATTTAGTGTCTGAAAGCTCATTCATCACATTTTGTTTTATTTCCAAGGAAAATTTTATGCCTACAGAGAATGAGTATGTACTTTAAAGAAGTGTAACTTAAAACATATTCTAAAATTACAGTATATGGTTGAGTTCTTCTATGTTAAAATTTCATCTAAACATTATACTAAATTAGAAATATGTCCATTTTTCTTTAAATTAGCCTTTAAAATACACATTATCCCACAATGGTGATTCTTGGCACATCCTGGAGGTAAAGACATTTTAATCTGAGAAGCAGAAACTGATACCATGAAATAATTAAGAACATAGCATGTGAGAATTGAAACAGCCTCTTGGGAGCACCCATTCTGATAATCATCCAGTGCAGATATTTAAGTGCAGGGTAATTTAAGGCGATTTGAGGTCCCTTACAATTCTGAAATCTATGATGTAGACTTTACTGAATCATTTATATTATATATTCCAAATTGTGATTTGCTTTGACCTAGTCTAGTAATTATTATTGTATATATATCAAATTTTAAATATACATATATTTATATAAAATGTTCATGCATATGTATGTACATTTTCACACATGTATATTTTCACATGATTCATAAGAAAGATAAAACCTTAGATTACAATCTTTGGAGTTGAGAAGCTCTGGTTTAAATTTACTTTTAAAGTGAGGATGTATTTGAGAATTTGGTTAGGTATGTGGCTTTAGACATGTTTCTTAATTCTGTTTAGAATTTTTTCAATTTGTAGAATAGGAATTTTTTAAAATTGTAGAATAGGAATAAAACCTCTTCCAGAGTTGGTACTAGTGGTAGTAGACATCAGAGACTCAGTCAATCATCACACTGCTTGGAGTACACAGCATATATAGAAAACAGCATCGTATATGTGTGTGTGTGTATGTGTGTGTGTGTGTGTGCGTATGTTTTCATGTGTGCATTTCCAAGCTTATCTGTGTGTTTAACTTGTACAAAATAATATCTTCAATAATATTATGTGGACTTGAGTACAGCTAAGCCACAAATTGAGGAAAGAGAGGTTTACCAATTCCAAGTCTAAGATGTAAATTGAATGAATGGTCCACCGAAAACACTTCTTCCTTTTCTTCTTGGCTCTGGGGTGCTTCTGAGGCACAACAAATTCTGGAACTCTGCTCTGTAAAGCTCCGAGTATGAATTTCTTCTGTGCTCAGACCCATGCACTGCATCCCATATGCAGCAGATGGCTGGTACTCTGCAAACAAATCAGCTTTGCAGAAAGGCCCTGGGCAAAATGGGAGAGAGAACATCACCACTGCTACTTTTCACGGGCCCTGTGCCTTCTCTTTACGGACAATGAAGATTAACTGGACTGTCAGTATATATTAAACCCCAGTCTAACCAGTCAGTGTCACTGATATTGATGAAATTTTCTTCCACAAGGATTCTGCTCCCTAGTTCTAACAGAATACTGCAGAAAAAAAAGAGACAGAGGTAATTATTTGATTTTAGAAGTCCTTCATTCACTTAGGCAATGGAAACTTCAAGCTTTTCATTGTGCTTGCACACAGTACAACTCACAGCATGTGCCAAGTCATCAAATACTGGAAAGAGACTGCATTACATAGAAACTTGGCGAACTATATTAGCAGGAATTGTATGAGATGTACTACACATACATATGAAATACACTCCTCTTTGTAAATCTTTTTCCTCCTTTCTCCAAAGTGTTTCTCCTCTCAAAAGGAGCAGGTGGGTCTATATTTCTTGCTTCACTAGGCCTGGGATCCTTGTGAATTTCAAGACACTTTTATATATGTAGATTCTTGTTATAGGAGTGTTCATCACTTGAGTTCACAGGATGATGGTTGATGATGGTTGTGTAAATATCTTGATTACACAAAAATATTCAATAAAATTATTGTTATAAAATTAGTTTGTCAACGTGCCTCCCTCCCTTCCTCCCATCTTGTCAAAATAACACTGTGTTGTTGCTGTTTAGACTGTCAGTGATTTATAAAATATTTTGAACACTCACATCATAATGAAAATACAATGCATATTACCTGCAAAGTGAAATGAAAGTCCTCTGAAAGCTGCATAATATCATCAAGTTGATGAAAGTGATACTAAGGATAGCAGGAATTGCATTCAAAGCCATTGGCAAATGAGAATTTGTATGAGTTAGATTAATTAACAATGGAAAAAGAGAAAATCAACATGGAAGATGATTAGAAGCTTCAAAAGAGAAATATTTGAATATCAAAGAATTAAGAGAAGCCTCAGGGAAAAATGATGAATCTCTCAAATATTTTTACAAAAATTACCTTTCCTCCTAATCATGATGTGAAAGTTAAATGTGAAGTGAAGGATTTCATTTCATTTGATCATACAATTTTGTCAGAAAAATTACTGTTAAAAATCAAGACCTGCCTCATTTTCTCATCATTTCATGAATTACCATGCGGTTAAATTATCAAATAAATTCCAACTATATGAGAGAAAATAAACTTAAATTCATGCATTTTAGTTTCATTTGCCAAACTGAATTTCTTGCATGCTTTTCTCTGAAACTGTGTTTCTATTTAGGGAAGATTCACTTTAGGGTGAATTTGATTTTGAAGAAGCATGTGGATGGTAATTAAGGGAGTTAGGACCATGTGCAGAATCTGGAGCCAGGATGCTGGGTTTTGGATTCCAGTTCTGAGTCTCACTGTGTGAGGAGGGTAGACTCTTCAGCATCTCTGTGCCAAGGGTTTTTCATGCTGATTAAACTATGGAGTTAATGACGTCCTGCTCAAGCAGAGAACTGGCAGCCAGGCAGAGGATATTTTATTCCCATGTGTCTGGTCTTCCTTTGCTTTTAGGTGTGACTTTTGCTCTATGTGTGGATCTATGCTTTCTAACTAAAGATGATTTCATTTTTTTTAAAACCTTGCTTGTAGAAACAGTGTCTTTCTGTTCCTTTTCTTCTTCTTTTTTTTTTTTTTTTTTTTTTTTTTTTTCTCCGGTACTGGGAACCGAACTCACGACCTTGCGCTTGCCAGGCAGGCGCTTTTGCCGCTGAGCTAAATCCCCAGCCCCCTGTTCCTTTTCTTCTTAATCCTATCCTTTTCTCTCTGTTCTTTCATCAAATGTTTCCAGATTTCCCTCCTCATTTTTCATGATACACAAGGTTAGGTGGTCCCTTGCCATGATCCTTAGAAAATTAGTGAATGCTATAGCTCTAAAACTTATGTGACTGGTTCATTGCTTCCTGTTATTGCCCATGATGCTTCAGAGATACATCTCTCTGTCAGATGTGAAGAAACACACTACAAACACATACATACACACCCATACCCACACACACGTGCAAACTCAACTCTTTCTTTCTAGTACCTATTTACAAAACATGCCTAGTTATTATCAGAGAATGAGCACTTACCTCAGTTAGATGGCATAAATGACCTGGTAGTGAGAGACACCCAAACAAGGCTGCCATTAACGGAGCCTGGAGGTGTGAACAGCTCATTTTTCTCTAAGTCTTAATTCTCATGTACACTGTCTGCAGCGGGGAAGTTGGATTTGTTGAAACTCTTCCAGTTTTTCAGCTATCATGCCTTAGGGATTAGTGGCATTTATAAAAACTGAAATGCTAATGTTAGCTACTCTTTTTTTCTTTACGTTTGCCCCTTCAACCAATGAAAAGTAGCTGTGTTGAAATAATAAACGAAGATTCACTGTGGGGCTTCAGATTTGCCAACTGATGAATATTTGCGCGTGCTCTTTCAGTTTAAATCAACCTGGATCTTTTCTCCTGTACTTACAGAGTTTTAGCTAGGGTTTCGGAGGTCTTTCATCCTTGTTCAAGGTGGGAGAAAGGTAAGCTTATGGCTGTACATTATAATCATCACTGTTATCTCACTAACCCCATCAGTGGTACTCTTTGCTATGAGCTACCATCTGCCAGACAAAACACTAAAAATGGTTTTCATCCATCATCTCATTTGATACATAGATAAAACTAGCAAGACAGAAGCTACTACTCCTGCTTTTTAAGATCATTAAGGCTAAGAGGGACTAGGAAAGTATCCACAACTCCTGAGTCCTGCCTGCATTTGTTGCACTGTGCCTGTTGTTTTAGGACACTATGTGTTGTGTATCTCCTCTTCTAGGTCACAAACTGCAATATTTGCTGCCTACATTCATTAGAACTGCAGGTGGAGGTTGTTGCATGCTTAGTTGCTTTGCGAATTTTCTAAAAGTCTGTTGACATGTAACATGGTAGATATAAAAGACAAAATAGCAAAGCCATTGATGATATGGGTTTTAAACTTCTGGCTTTGCAACTTACTTCTGGTACATACTAGCAGTGTAGCCTTGGGCCAGTTACTACCTTATGCTTTCATTTTATCATCTGTAAAGTGTGAAATGATATTTCTTACCTCAAGATGCTATGTTAAAAATTTAATGAATTAATATACATGTGAAATTCTAAGATACTTCCTGGCACATACCATATTAAATACTATATTATTTAATATGCTTATCTTACAATATTTCCTTTCTAAAATGCCGAATACACAGCTAGTTTGTTTTGTACTATGGACCTGATCTGGTTGCTCCTTTCTAATCCTCTCAGAATAGGGAGGTTTAAAATTCCTGGTCCATTCCTAATTTTCTTCTTCCCTATAGTCCTCTACTTTCTAGATTTCCTGTTTCTAGTTATTCTTTTGATTTTGCAGGCTTTCCATATAATGATGAAAATACAATTCAAAGGAAAATTTCTGCATAGTATTTTTTTCAACATCTTCCTATTAGATATTCATTACAAAATTAAACTTTGACAATCAAGCAAATAAACAAAGAAAACGCCACCACAGACAAAACACTGAAAATGAAACACTATCAGATCATTTTGTTGTAGCCAGATAAGTCAAGTAGAAATATTATAGGCAATCAGACATGGTGAGGCCCTCCAAGAAGTCAGTGTGGAAGATGAGAACCCATTACCACTGTGGGTGGAAGCACATTCACTGAAGGCCCGGCCTCAAGACAAAAATGGAATGACTATACCTATATACATCCCAAAGGGATAAACAATCATGACTGATATTCTAAATAGACATCAGTCAAATGCATGAGAGACCCAGACATCCTTGACCCATCCCTTCCAGGAAAGGTCCTTGTGTTTTCCCATGCACACGTGTTACATGACCTTCTTTCCCACTGGGTCGATATTACCTAAGCAACGAAATGAGTAATCTTATTGGTTGCCCATAGTTTTGTCCCGCCTGATGATTTTGTACCCATCTGGTGATTTTGCTCTATAAAACTTCCTTTAAGAAGTGGGTTCGTGGGCAACTCACTTTCCAGGTCCCCCATCTCTATTAGGCAGGAGCTATCCTTCCCTCAGTAAGTATTTCCTATTCTTAAAATCCGTTGTTCTGGGGCTGGGGATTTAGCTCAGCAGTAAAGCACCTGCCTGGCAAGCACAAGGTCGTGAGTTCGGTTCCCGGTACCGGAAAAATAAACAAAAACAACAGCATCAACAAAAATATCCATTGTTCCTTAGAATTCATTCTTTGGGGAACAGGAACTCAGCGTATAAGACATCTAGCAGGTTGGGAGTTATAATATTTCCCTTATATCATTTGGAGGTCCATATCATTCCTATAATCATTTCACTTTCCAGTCTTAAAAATATTTGCTATTTCACATTATGCCTCATTTGTATACGTGACTCAGATTTAGATGACACAAGTCAGCTTTTTTGAAAGCTTTTAACTTAGGTGTAAATCATATGTTCTTTTGACTTCTTCCTTACTTTCAGTGCTAGAATATTCAGTCAGATTTGGTATCATTTTTAATAATTAGCAAGAGCATAAGATCTGCATAATCTGGTTTGCCTGACCTTAAATTTCCACATAGAATTTTAAGATTCTCAGGTTTTAATCACCTGTATTTTTCCATTTCATTATTTTTTTGATGTCTTACATTCTCAGTGGAATGAAATAGAATAGAATGAGTCAGTGCAGTGAAGACTGTATCCATCTTTGAAATTGCCCAGCTCCTAGCCTTGCTATATATACAGTCATGCACAACACAATGACAAAATTGCCTAGCACTGCACTTCTCAGAGTGTATCCCTATCATTAAGCAATGCATGACTATATATAGTTTAGACTGAACCATGTGAGCAAAACAATATCTATTTTTGACCTATATAAATAGTGGTCTGTTACACTTCAACATATTTCTCTCAATAAGTGTCTGTTTTATTGAAAACAACCACAATTCTGATGTATTAGTAATGAAGGGGAAAAGAGATTGTTTTTTACTTCGTTCAAAAGCAAAATGACATTCTTCCACATTCTCTGCTTGTCAATAGTAGGTAGCTGTTTATTCAACAAATATTACATCTGTCTGCCTTGAATCTAATGTGACAGGTAGTTGATCCCTGCAGGTCTGTTACTTCCAACTACATTTCATATTTAATTTACTACACAACTCTCCATTACTGCTTTTTTGATGAACTGTATAGTGTAAAATGATTATTTGTTAAAGATTTCACAGCGCTTTTTTTCAACTTGATAGCTACACAAAAATCTGCAAAGGCATTTGAGAGAAAAAACTCCAAGATAAAGAACTTCACAGGATTAAGGATCTGTTCATCTTACTCACTTTCTCTCTGCATCCTCTGCTTCACATAAATATAGTGGCCTTATTTTTCAAATAGGCTTTCACTTAAAAAACAGATAAGAGGGATTCAGTTCATTTCCACAAATATTGGGAATCCGGCATCAGTCAGGGTGATGATAAAATGTTAAAAAATAATCAAGTTTCCTGACTCAGAAGAGCAGTGCATGGGTTATTGCCAGCAAAATACAGAAGCATTTTTCAGGGTGATGTGATATGTGTTCAGTTTCCATTTTTTAATGGAAGTATGCTCTTCCTTTTGATAAATAAGTGTCTTCCACAATCCTTCTATGCTATTTGGTTATTTTTAATTTCAAAGAATGAATGCTGTGAATGAAGACCAAATTGGCAATGCTTTTATTGAAATGCATTTTTCAGACCAGCAGTGTCAGGGTCTCTGAAGGTCATCCCCTCTTTCTATCCTATATCTTCCAACAATCCCTGTTAAGTCAGATAAGCATAGGGAGCTATTGCAGACTTTTCGGATGCTAGAGAAATATATAAAGTATCACAATAAAAATAACAGAGCTGGATCTTTCTCAAATAGGAAGGGGATTAAGAGATGGAGGAAGTATGGAGGAAAGGGAGTGAGAAAATAATTAAGATGTGTTGTGTGTACGTATGAACTCCTTACAAACCATGTGAACATTACGTACTGCAAACAGGTATTGATAAAAAAAAAATCAGAAAGTTTAATCTGCAGAATAAGTGGTACCACAACTATATTTGCATCTACTTTTTCTCTCTTTAATCAGGTCACCCAGATATATGGCATTGTTTTTGCAAATTTATGGACAGAGTTGTGGCATTTTAGGTTTATACATCTTACACACCATATTATATTGAATCTGAGATTAAATATGAAAGAAATAGAAGTTCAAAGATCTGCAGTTTATCCAAGGTTAGGATCTAGGAGAATGACTAAACATTTCATGTGAAGTGCTTATCCCATGTTCTCAGACATATATCCCCTTAAATCTTCCTAAATTCTCCCACTGTGACTTTATTATCCATTTCCTATGCTACTTTTATTTAATGCTTAAACACTATCATTATTGTCATCCTCATTATTAAAGGTGTTGTCGCTTCTTCTGTCTCACAGTTGGGTGCTCATTAACTTGTCATTGCGAAGTAAGAATGCAGGGCTTGGGTGTTTTTGATTGTCTTTCTGTGTGTGGGTCTTTTGTGTGGGGGCATATTCAACACTATTTGTCGTCCATCCATAGTACCCACAATGGGACGAAGTTGATAACATGAAGAGAATAAAGAAGAAGAAATTCTCATGATTCATTCAGTGAAAGGTCATAACAAGCTATGTATAGCTGTAAAGCTGAAGGCAATATATACAGTTTGACGGTGGGGATTGTATTTGTAGCGTTTCAGCTTTCTCTGAACTAGTCAAGAATGGAGTTGATCTGGATGAAGAAAACCTTTTTGGGAAGGATTGCTTGTCAGACAACTTTCAGAGTATTTTGAGCAGTAGTCCACAAATAGCTTTAAACGACAACACCACGAGTCTGTTACCAGATTAGAATTAGGAGTTCTGAGAACAAGGATAATATTAGAGATGAAGAGGAAGAAGAAGCCAAAAAATAAGATCCTTTCTCAGCTTCCCATTTCCACAGTTCTTCATAGTTTATTGTACTATATTCATGGTCAGCCTCTCATTCAGTTTTTGCAACAAACTTTAAAACATATCATTTTATTTACATGATATTGTTGAAATAGTTTGGGTCATGTAGCCTGGCAGTGCTACAGATGCAGAACAAATACTTCCTCAGTCACTCGCTAACTACTTTTTGGCCCCTGAGTTTCAAGGGGTAAAATTTTCTACCCTTTGACATTTGCTGAATCTATTATGAATTTTGGTTTTAAGAATCATGAGAATTTCTTCTTCTTTGTGTTGTCAGGTCTGGTTTCCAACCTAGAGCATCCCAAGTGCAGTTGCTAAATTGTGGGAATAAAGAAAAAAAATCACTTTAGAAATTGGGACTAATTTGAAGGGAAAATCAGTTTAAATCTACAGAAGTTTCACAGTGCTCTAAATCTCTCTCTAAATTATGTATCATTAAATATAATTAGTAATTCTAGTAAACATAATATTCCCATGTGTAAAAAAAATTCCTATTGTTACAGAAGGTAAGTGTAGCTGAGTAGAACGAATCTCCAATGCAGATAACCACAGTTCAGGAATGTAAAATTATTAGGACCAAAGAGCAAAACCTAAGTGCCCTCGTCCGTGTGGAGGCAGCTGAACACAGTCTTTGTAAGTACGGTGATAAAAATAGGATCTGAAGGGCCAATCTTTCAAACCCAAACTTATAATTATGCAAACATCTCCCCAGGACATTAGTTCACTTAAAAAAAAAAGAGATTTTAAAATATGTCCTTTGACTTTTTCTGAAATGGCTTAAGGTGACTTGGCAGTTAAAACAAGTAGGAGAAATAACATGTAAGGCTATTTCAAAAGATATCTGGGAAAAAAAAAAGCAGATGGAATTGGTACTTTCAGGCACTTGAGTTGAGAAGATTATAGTACAGGGACAATTAGTTTATTTTCTGGCAGCTAAAGTATAATGAGAGACATTTGAAATTATACAATATTAGAAAACATACAAATTTATCTATTCAGAAAATTCTTCCTGAACCTTAACCCAAACAAGTGCATCAATATTTAAAGCAAAATATCACCTGGTGCACTTGATCATTTTATCTACAATCAGAGCTCTACAAAAGATACAGAAATACTTCTCTTGGGTGATCACATACTGGCCCTCCATAAAGGCAAAGGGTGTGACATTAAATGTGGGCAGACAATTTTGTACAAAGTGGAGATAACGGTGTCCAGGTGCTCAGCTTTCTGACGTCCTAACTTAATGCTTGAATAGAAATTGAAAACTTCAGATAAATGGATAGTTAACATGTCCATTAGACTGTCTTCTTCACATGGAAAGTGTTTGACATCAGCTTTGGAAAAAGACTGGATCTTTTCCAGACTCTTAGGGAATTTCTCAGCTACTGCTTGTTTTGCCATTATTTCATATTTATATAAAGGATGCTGTGTCAAGTATTTTGCTTTCACATTCAAATCACAGCTTTGAGATTCAAAATCCAAGGGATGGTAATAATTAATATCCATATCAAAGTTACCTGTTTGGAAGGTGTGCTTTTATTCAAAATGTAGGCAAATCTGTAACCCTTATTCCTGCTCTTGTATGATGACAAGGTGGTTTACCAGAAGGCTAAATAGTCTACTCCCTTTCATCCGTTTCTTTTGCAATGCAGTTTCATAGCCTTTCCCACAAGGAGATGGATTTCATTCTTCTATGACTTGATACAATGCTGGCCTTGGAGTCTGCTTTGGACAAATGCAGTATGGTTGGAATGACTGGTTTTTCTAACCCCAGAACTTCTGCTGGACTTCTTGGAACCCTGCTGCTACCCAATAAAAAGAAAGTGGGGCTAACTGACCTTCTGGAGACAACACACTCTTGTCCTAGACATCCCCATCAGCATAGCCAACAGCCAGCCAGTCCCCAGGACCAGAGTTACTTAAATGACCTGCAGTTTATTGCACGTGTACAGCCCAACCACTACCAGGATCACTCAGCTGATCATAGCTTGATTTGCTGGATCTCATGTTAAATAAATGATTATTGTTTTAAGCTACTCACTTGTGCGTAGTTTTTTTTTCTAGCAACTGTGGTCATTTACATTAAGAAATCACTAGCAATAGCAACTTACATAAGCATAGTACTGTAACATTTCTATTCCATGTGTATTATATCAATCACCTCATGCCATAAGTGTTCTTATTAAATAAAAGCACAAGCCCAGGGTTCCCTTTCAGGGCTCTTGTAAGGCTTAGCACAAGTATGGTGATTAGAATGCAGGGGATGTACATTCAAAACTGCATCCCTGATTTTCTGTCGCAAGGTTTAACAACTGGTTTATTTGTATCCTTCAGAAAGAAAAATTCAAATGTTTTTTTGGTCCCCCCATAAAATTTTAATATCACAAATATACAAAATATGTTTCTGTATAGTATGTAAATCTATGCAATAAAGAAGAAGAATAATTTATTTTTGTGTCTTTATGAGATTCAAGATTCCCTCTCTTTGGGGAGCAGTGTTGTTTCACTGTCATGAAGAATGCATGCATTACTAGGAAGAGGGTGTACAGATATTTTGTGTTGATGCAGTCAGCAGTCATGGAAAGAACTGCACCAGATAACATAGTTTCAAAAGGGCAGGCCCAAAAGCTTTACCCAGGGTGCTTGACTCAAATCTGATCACTCCCATTTCTCTACCAGAGTGCCTAGGTTCAAATGTGCTTTTAATCTAAGGTCAGATAAATTGAATCACCTATCTTTACAACTCTGGGGTGAAAACCAACTAATTAAACTGCTTGTAGTTGTTCTAGTGAAAGAGGGAAAGCTCTATAAATGCTTAATAATCATATTGACAGAATCGGAAGATGTTGTTTGCTTCTGTGTGCATGGAGACTCTTCTTTAGATGAAGAGAATTCAATCTCTGGAGCCATCCATCCAGCCTCTTGCTAAATTCACTCACACTGCCTTTAAGGATTTATAAGACAGAAAAAAAAAATAGCAGGGAGACAGATGAAAACATTTCCTTGATACAGGCATAAAACTCTAAGGACTAAAACACGGAGGGGAGCCACAGACAAGGAAAGACTGGGGAAGATTAAATGTGTATGTGTCACTAATCACTATATTCAACCTTTAGAAATGCTCTTTGTGAGGAAAGGCATTTGCACAAAGAGAGCTTAGAAAGAAATGTGAAAGCAACCTGAGCCACAAAGTTCACAAGACGAAATGTGATGGTGATTAAGCTCCAAGTGGCTTGCCGCCAAATGCGGAGCTGTCCATGTGCAGTCAATTTAACTTGACCTTGGCTCAAGAAGCAATTCTGCCTATGCGTGGACGGGGTGGGGTGGCTGGGGGCTTGCAAGGAAGATGTAAAAGCACCTGGTATCTTTTGCATATCATGGTGCTTCATTAGCAGGGACCTCAGCCTGTGACTGATTACTAAGCAATTATATAAACGTTTCTAAACTTGTTCCCTCCCAGAGACTCCTACTTCTTTGTTGGAAGGGCTTCTGTCTTTTCACCCACATTTAACATTTGAAAACATATATTTGTAGATATAGAGGGACCACAGAAATCATCTAAAGCATTGCTGTTGTGTTAGAGAAGGGGGGACTGAGCCCCCAAAGCAGATAGTGAATTTCTACCAGGCACTAACTGAGCTGAAAGCAAAGCATGTTGTCTAGGGCTCCCTGTACATCTGATCATGCCTCCTCTGATGCAGGGATATGCTGCCCTCTCAAGTATGGATTTAATTCTTGCACAGTTACTGTAGGGAAACAAACACAAAGGAAGCTTTTCTTTAACTACCTGTTGCCACTTTTCCATCCAGGTTTATGTGTAAAAGGATGTCTCTTGCTAGGGAGAATATTTCATTCTCTCCCAGTGCCACCATGAACACCTTAAGCTCAAAGACCATTGAGGAGGGATCACCTGTTTTCCTCCATTCCTCTTGCATCGGAGGAGCCAGCTAGCTCACTGACCACACTCTCCTTTTTACCTTTCCTAAGGTAAAGCCTCTCTTAACATAAGGCTTCAGACACAAAGTGCTTAATATCTTTTATTGTTTGTTTGTTTCTCTCCATTGCCCGTTGCACAGGCTGCAGGTCCCGTTTGCCATTCCTTTCTGTACGATTCCTTGATTCTGTCCTTTGGGTTTCCCTTTTATCTTCCTGCTCCATTGTTTCCTGCCTGTGATATTTTTCTTGGCACTTTTAGAAATGCAGCATGGGGATTTCTCAGTTCATTTTTCTACATGAGACTTGCTCGCTAGTGCAATCTACAACTTCCTGCCAGGTCTTACCCCCCGATCATGGGCCTCTTTTGGTTCATCCAAGGACTCCAGGTTCTCCTGCTGTTTCCTGTCTCTGGGGCCTTCTCATAACTGGATACTTTCGATCTACTTCTGAACTCACTAGCATGGGTGGAGTCTGGAGAATTTAGATCAAACATTACCTTCACTGTTTATTACTGCTATCATTCATGGTCCCCAAACTGTACTTCTGCCCACGAGCTCCCTTACAAGATCTCCTTCTACTTCAACCCCGACCATGTACATATTGAAAACCATAGAAGAAATATTTTGTCATTGTCTCTGAGTGTTTCCACTTCCAGAGTGAAGAGAAGTGCTTCAATATGCATTCGTTCCTTCATCCATTTGCTTGTTTACTCAGTAAACATACTGACCCTAGTCTGTGCCCAGGAAGCTTATTAGTGTCAGTTTAAGTGGTTGCCTGTGTCTTTTCACAGAAAGGTCATGTGAGGTCATCTCCTTACTGATTCCTAAGCAGCCAGCATGATTCTCAAAACAGACAGCAGATTTCCCCAGTCTGTGGCTCTGGGTGGTGGGGTAAGGGCACCTCTTATCTGAGGGAATAAGCAGGGACTGGAGGCATGGTTTGCAGAAGGAGAGACTGAGGGGTAAAGAAGGAGCGAAGGAACTACAGATCTACCATTTCACAAGTCCTTCCCACAGCATCCTGTGGTTGAAAATACACAGGGAGCGGGACAAAAATAGCAGCACCTGTTTAAATCCACAGTTTCTGCAACCTGAGCTCCCAGAACAAGACGAGCTTGCAGGCAGAGGCTCTTGCCATAGGTATCTGCAGAAAAACAACGCTGGGCCTTAACATTATTTTAATTACCCAGGTGCCTGAATTTCCTGTGTCACTTCTTTCCCTCCTCCTCATAGATGTAGTGACGGAGAACACATCGGACAAAAGCCTAGTGCAGAGTTAGGATTTTTTTAATCAAATTTCTGTGCAATCTATATCAAGGCATTTATTCTTTTGGCTGTCAGTTTCCCTATCTACGAAATGAAAGGGCTGGCATGTCATATTTGCTCTAGTTCTTAGTTGGGACCCAATGGTTATCCTTCCCCTGCCACATTCCTCTCTGCTCTTTCTTTAGTGTTACACAAGTCCTTCCCAGTGTTCTTCTGCAGGAAAAGCAGCAATCTGTGATCAGAGCTTTAATGGCTGCCAAGACAAAAACATCAGGTGACGCCCAGACACCTACCTCAACCTGTGTATTGACTCTCTCTCCTGGGAACTTCCTGAGACAAAGGTAACTTTGGATTCTATGAAGGAGCCAGGAACCCAAGTGAGTTACCCAAGTGAGCCAACTTTGTAAGATCAGTCAGGGATTTTAATGGATTCCACTGGAGTCCAAGACTCAAGTGTTCCAATGTTTCTCCTTCCAGTTCTCATTGCCCCTTTCTGTCAATTTCTTCCACATCCGGTGATGAGACCTTCATTCCACCTGCAGGACTCTTACACACCCTGTCCCTCTCATTCAGGTCTGTTCTTCTCGCTAATTCATGCCAGTGCTCCTTATGTTTGAACCTCCCATCTTCTGCGTTCCACTTTGCTTTCCAATGTGTTACTTTTCCCTTTTCTTTCTCTCCTTGTGTGGCCTTCCTTTTCATCTGATCTTCTGTAGCTCTTTCCTTCTGCCACTGACCCTACTCACATTGCCCATTGATTCACCACTTCCCCCGTATTTGCATCTCACCATTGCCTCCTCTTCACCATTTTATTTGCCCTCCCCTCCCCTCTTTAACAGAGTGCAGCAGAAAGGGCACATGCTTGGAGATGAGCATGCAAATGGGTTCGTATTATTTGAAATTAGGAAATTATCTAACCCTCAATATGAAATATGCTCATTTTTAAAAATGGGTCGATAATGAACATTATCTAAAAGTACTCTATTGCTATGGGATAACACCTGTGAAAAACAGACTATGAGAGCTAAGACTAAACAAAGTGCCTGAGAATTAACATTTCTTGGCACAAAGCTTGTAGCCCAGTGGCAAGGCCCTGAGTGGCAGAACTGTCAAAAATTCCCCATTATAACAATCATTTTCATTCTCTACATAAACATCAACAAGAAAGCATTAATCCTATTAATTCCCTATGTGTTCTATTTCCCTAGTATCTGTCCCAACTCTCAGTGTGGGAGGCTGTGTCCCTCTTCTGTGTTCTCCTTGACCACAGAACGCCTACTGTCAAGGCTCATGTCACATTGGTTTATGTTTGCTTGTTTGACCTCTCTTCTGTCTTCTCCACTTGGAACAGGGGCTATCTCTTGTTCATTGCCATTTCTCTAGGGGCGGAACAGTGCCAAAGAATGTCAGGGTCCATGGCTATGAGATGAGTGAGTTGCTTGGATCATAACCTTTACAGAAACCTTCCCTCTTGGCACCAGGCACGTGCGATAGTTGCTCAGTAGAAATCTGTGGATGGTTTAGTTCATGAATTCTTTTTGCCTCCTCTTCCCCTACATTTTCTCATCACCCCGCTCCATCCCTTGTTTTGTCTCCTTCTCTTCCACTAAATCCTGCTCTTATCCACACATGAAGGCCCAGCTCTGTCCTTTTAACAGCATTAGCCTTCTCTCTCTTGGTCTTCTACCTCCTCTGTCTGCCCTCTACATGGCTTCCCTCCGACCATCCTCATCCTTGCACTTTCTACTTGCTTGAAACTGATGAACGCTTCTGTTTCTTCCTTCAGTGAGTTATATGAAATTATTTTGCCCATAAAGGGAAAGGAGTTCTTTTATATCAAAGGATCGGCCTGGGCACAGAAGCCAGGATGAATTTATTTTGATTTGGACAATTGTATTCTCATTTAAATCCATGAATTTTCAAAGAGCTGTAAATCTATGAACTCAAAACGTCTGAGCCAGTACCTCCTCCCTCTCCTGAAAGTGCACAGACACTGTTTTTCAAGTCTTTAACAACCTTTGCCTATGTCTCAGTGAGCAGAGGTCATATCATTAGCTGGACCTTGAGTTCATACTGAAAAGATAAAATTGTGAAATTAGGAGATCCAGGTTCTGATCTTAAAATAAAAGTGGAAGGCACAAGCTCATATCCAACTCCTTCCTTCTTCACATCACTTGTTTGTTGTACCCTCCACTTCAGAAGGTTAAAACCTTTCCCAGCACCTACATGACCCACTTGAGAAGCACTCATCCTTAGCTTTGCAATCACTTCTCTAATTAAGATGTTCCCCCAAGTAAAATTGCCTTGTAGAATTTCTTAACTTAAAGAACCTATGAAATATGTCACAGGTGACCTTAGCAATTCTAGAAATTGATATGTAAGCCTGCAGGAAAAAATTGTAGAAAATCTGAATAACATGTTGCAGGATAGGCATCATCTTCTGTTTGTTTTCTCTTATGCCAAGTCTTTGTGGCTGTGTAGATGTTCATCATGTATTAGCCAGCATACTGGCTTGTGAATATGATATTGGACTCAATCTTTGTCTGCATCTTTCAAGTAAAAGGAATTAAATTCAAGGAGCCTATTATGGCTTAGATCTAAAGTGTCCCCTAAATGTCTCACATTCAGAGTTTGAAAGGGGCTGGTATCTCACTCTGCTTCCCTGCGGCCATGTGTTGAGCAGCTTTTCTCTCCCATGATCTTTCACCATGCCAGTTCAGCCTCAGAGTCAGCTGACTACAGCCAAAATAAACCTTTCCTCCTTTAAGTTGTATGTGTCTGTAGCTCTGTCACAGAGACAGGAAACCTGACTAATATAGAGATAAAGATGCACATTTTGGAAAGCTAGAGACATCGAATCTGCCTGGAGAATAGGGTGGTACTTAATGGGAGAGGGAAACAAGAACATCTTGGGTAAAAAAATGTAGTCTTTTGCTGCATCCTTTTGGAAGAAAAATTAGAAAACTGTAATAATACCCACACTCATCCTTTCTCACACTTTTTCAGTCAAACACTAATGCAGATGTCACTGTGAAGCAACTTCACAGATGTGATTAAAGTTGCTAATCAGTTGACTTAGAAAGGAAATTATTCAGGGTAGTCTTGATTTAATCACTTGAATGGTCTTCACTAAGCCAGGCAGTCCAAAACAGCTGTTCTCTGAATCTTTCCTCCTGGCTTACCAACTGTGCATGCAGAGTGTCTGCCTGTGCTTATGAGGTTCCAGATGCTTGTCATCTTCCTTTCCTGACTGCCACCCATACAGATTTTGGACTTACTTAGCCAGGCCCCACAATTGCATAAACCAATATTGCATCATAAACCCCTACATATGCATATGTGGTACAGTTCTTTCTCATATAGAAACCTGACAGATGCATCTTTCATGTAAATAAAATAAAATGCAAAAAATATACATCTTTACTTAGGACTTTCTCTTATAGGAAACATAGAGATCATTAGTAACAATTGTCTGTGAGGGAGAACAATCTGTGGGTTTAAGAGACAGTGGAAATGACCAAAAAGAACTTATTTCCTAACTGTTGGGTCTTAACCTTCTGTTTTAAGCTTTTCAGTAGATGACATTTCTTTTTTTCTCCTTTATTCACTGTGGTAAAATGTACACAGTCAATAAAATGCATTGTCTTAGCCAATTTTAAGGGTACATTTAAGCAGTGTTAATTATATTCACATTGTTGTGAAACAGATCTCCAGAACTTTTTTTTAATCTTGCAAACAAATTCTAGACACATTAACTGTCACATCTCTCTTACTACCACCCCTACCCACTGATAACCACCATTTTATTTTTATTTACATGAAATGATATATGTTAGATACTACCCATAAGTAGAATCAGAACTCCCACAAATATGCTTAATTTTAACACAGTGTTTGAAAGCACCACATAAGCACAGTGTGTATCCAATAATACTGTTCCTCCCCAGGGGAAGACTCTCATGCATACTGGTTGACAAATCATTTGTTTTCTGTCACTTGAACATGGATTGTGGTTTATATTTAACTTCCGTTTATTCAACAAATTGTCACTGACTGCCGAAAAGTCATTGCCAGTAAGCTCCTTAGCTGGACACGTTGGAACATAAAGATAAATAAGATGAAAGAATAAAAGTTCTATTGATCTTATGATCTGTGTTTGGAAACACTAAAATAATGGAGGTAACACGGCCATCACAATTGTGAAACTGTTCTTGCTAACAAAGTCTGAGATGAGTTTCAGGAGGGAAATTCCCACAACCTACAGGAAGTGCGCCAATTGAATCTGCAGAAGTCATTCACCACCACTCTGGATGCTCAGAACAGGGCTCTGTGCTCTTTGAGATGCACTGATGAATATGTATTCTGGTTTCTAAGCAATCTACCGAGGTATACATTTTACTAAAAGATAAAATAAGTCTCAAGAGAGCAAAAGTTTTAGAATGTAGTTTTTGGGGAGATGATTAGATTTAATCCTAATTCTTCAATGTACAGAGTAATCTAAAAGAGATTTCTTATTTCCTCCTCCTTCTTTATGGAGTCTACAATTACTACTATTAAATTCCAATATTATGAATGCTAATTTAAACACTCGTTGAGAATGTTCTATATACCAGACATCATTTTAAGTCTCCAACATTATGGATCATTTAGCCTTAATGAAACTCCTTTGAAAGCAAGTTTATGTTATCATAACCATTTTTTTTTTTCAGTACAGAAGCAATGTCTTAGGAAAGCTAACAGGGCTTGTGGTCATGCAGAGTCCAGATCTTTTGTTCTGTGTGTGCTTCTTCTCTAGGTGCTCATTATGGTGGGTAAGGAACTAGGGAGATACAGAAGCTCAAGCTTCTACCTTTGGCAATAAGGGAAAGGCAGCAAATGTAAGCAGAGGGATGTAATTCCAAGCCAGATGACATGAGTTCTAAGAGATATTTAAGCAAAGGACAGCAGAGCAGAGACATTCAAGCTCTTGCTAATTCCCTATGTTGGGAACCACATGTACTCACATCAAAGCTGCCATTGTTCGAAACAGATGTCCTCTTGGTAAACACCCTTAAAGTCAATTTGAATTTCACTGCATGACTACATACACTTGCACACATCACGAACAAATACATTATGGCCTTTGGAACTTTATAAACCTCCCAATTAAACACTGAATCACTTTGTTTACTTAGTCCCTCATCACATGTAGGGGTTTGTCAATAAATATTAGTAAACACTTTTACATTAATAATATAGATTTTTTTATTTCAGGCATCAGGGATCAAATACTACTCCCTGAGTAAATTACTTCAATTCTTTAGAGTTTAGGGCTCTTGTCTGTAAGAGAGGAAATTATAGTGGGAGATCAAACTTACAAAGTGACATAATTTAGAATAAATTATTAGCCTGCATGTTAACAAGTGCTTAGTAAATAGATGCTGTGATTGGGTTCTAAATGAATGACCCCAGAACATTTTGAAGGTTTTAGCCAGTAGAGTTTTAAAAAATGATCCTTAAACCTCACATTCCTAAGAGAGACACAGAAATGTTGGACTGTATTTCTTTAAAATTTGACTCTGTAAAGCAGAAATACACATGCTACTTAAATTTGAGATGAAAGGAAAAGGAGAGACAAGTTTGTGCAATGCCCCTGCATCTTCAGGGTAAGAGCGGGTGGAAATTGAAATGGTGTGTTGGAAAATTCTGAACCACGTAGCATACCTGAACTGCTCGGAGCCTTCACTGTAACCAGAGGATGTCACAACTCAGATTTTACCTTGTAAGATACTGAAATTTCAACAATGATAAGTTTATTCCTATCTTCCAGCAGTCACTCTCCAGCTGTGGGAATTGCATTCCTTCAGCCCTCTCCCTCAGTGTCTGATACTGAAGAGGGCTACACAGCTGTCAGTGGATGACTTCTTGATTGGGAAAGAGGACAAAACATCCACATACAAATCAATTTGGGTTTTCTAGCAGTTTCCTCTCCGCCTTTCCCTCCCAGATGTGAGCCGGAGTCTGGAAACTGCTTGCACATTACGGCTGTTATAGAACCAAGCTATAATTTTCAGGCTAATGGAAGACGTATTGGCAAAAGTTGACATTAAGTGGAACTAATTGCACTGTAACTGCTAAATAACTAAGAAATAACTACCCTGTAATTTATAGTGCAGTGTGGACTATTCAGTAACTTTGGAACTCTTCGTGGAGTAAGGAGCTAAGTGATGCATGAGCTGCCATACTTTCTACCATTCAGAGACCAGAAGCTGAAGACTATGTTGTGCAAACATGCAAGGTGGCAGTTTATAAAGGCAACTTGCCCTACTTAGGGATAATGGCTCCATTCCAATGCTTAGTGTAAGAGAATCGTGCCTCATAGTCTTCGATGCAGGTCCATTGTAAGTTGAAATCCCAGACCTGGTGCATTAAGGAGTATGTCTTTTATGTTATGATTTTGCTAATGAACGGACATTCTCTAGGGGGAAAATAAATTAATAAAGAAAATAAGGGCAAGTAATGAGGCATAAAGGGTATTACTCTCCTCCAGACAACACAGCTCTCACTCATGTCTAGTTTGGCTATGAATTCCAGTCCTTCCGAAACATCTTCTGATGTGCAGGTCTAATGAAGGACTCTATTAAAATTCTTATTAAGTATTAGGAGAAACTATTATGGTAACTAGTCCCTCATCATTTGTTTCTCTTTCCCATCCCAATTGTGCTCCCAGTCCATTTGGGCAGTTAACATGTACACCTGAGAATTAGAAATGTGCTCAAATCACTTCTCCTGGTTAACTTCTTTAAATGATCTGCTGTTATCTAAAACAGTGCTTTTCAAACCTGTGATCATACAAAAAAATCCTAATTTTGTACAGTAATATTTTCCCCTCTTAGAACGTTATACTTCTGTAGGAAATTCCACAGCAAGGTCTTATATAAGTTCCACCCAGAAACCCTTCTGTGCAGAAATGCAACGCTGTGTGTATGTTTATATAATACCAGTATATATGGAACCCCTCCTTCATCCTCGTATTCCCTGGAGAGCACTTTTGAGAAATACTAGTTCTTGGTTTCGATCTTCCTACTTTCATGAACATACTTCTCTCGTGACTTCATTTACAACAATTTTGTTAGACAGAGCCCACTGTCCCTGTGTAACTTTTTCCTTTTGCCCAACTGAAATCCTGTTTGTTGTTTTAGGTTCTCACAGAGATTTGTTCTGGAGTTATGCACATGGTTGTGGAATTATTTGTCCTCTTGATTAAAGGCAGGGTTTCACAACTTTGATGCTGCTGACATCGAAGACTTGACAGTTTGTTACTAAAGGGCTGTTGCATGCATTGTGTGATGTGTAACAGCATCCACGGCTTCTACTCAGTAGACACCAGAAGCACTGATACCACCCCGCTCTCCCAGTACCACAATGAGAAATAACTCCAAGAACAACAAAATCGCGTCCTGTTCAGAACAACTGGCCTAAGCAGTGGGAATCGGGAGGCCAGTGTTTTATTTTGCTCATTCATGTGACTACCTGAGACTGGTTGTATTTATATATTTAGTGAAAAGTTATTTCCTATTAGTCTTTGATGATAATAAAATAAATTTATTTCATTAAAATGGTTCCCTGTATTCATTATTTTAGCAATTTAAACATTATCATCCAGGTATCTTTCCAAAAGCTTACTTATTTTTGAGAGATTTAACAAAATTAAAGTAGTAGAAAACGTGAAAGTAAGTTGATCCTTGATACAGTATTAGGTTGGTCGAAATATTAGCTGATAAGTGTTCCTATATGTTTAGTTCTCATACATTTGCCAATTTATTGTCTTATCTTCAATTTCCTTTCTTATAAAATAGATACACTTGTGTCAATTCTACAGATTAAAAGAGATTCCTTTCTTAAAAATATCATAATTTTTGTTCTAGATAAGCTACATTCTAGAGTACTCAGGAAATAGAAGATAATCTTTCTTTCACTCAACATATCTGAAGAGGACAAGGTGCTTTTTTTATAAGTTTATTTTTCTCCAAAAACCTAAAATGTAACAATCTAAGCACCAGAAACAGTGTTTAAATTTTCGTTTAACAAGTTATATAACTGTTACTGTAAATTACTAATTTTCCTATTTTGACTAATTGCAAAATTTTACTGTAATTGGGCTATTTTATTTCATGAAATTGAATCATCATAATGAACATTTGTGTGCATACAGAATCATTTCAACTTTTCAGAAGGTTCAGAATGATGTAAATCCTCCTATGTCCCTGATTCAGTGTGTTTTATATCATTTCTTACTTTTTTCTATCAGTTCCATAGCCTGAGCTGTTCCTTTTGCTGCTTGATTGTGTCTTGCCTAAAACTTCACACAAACAATACTAAACTTTACTTCTTACAACAACATCAAAAATATACATATATGTTCCATTTGTTTTAAAGTAAAATGAAAACAAACAGCCCCTGAGAATCTTCTCTATGGAAAACACACATGAATATTACTGCACAGATACTATTTGGTACCAATTTAACTGCTGAATACTCTTTTCTTCTTTCAAAAGTTTCAGACTGTATAATAAAGAAATGGCACTGTTATTTGGGTAATCAACCAATGAGGGAGAGGTGGTATAATATTCTGAGAACAGAGAGAGGCAAGAAAAGCAATTAGGGTGCTGAGAACAGAGAAAAAGACAACAAAAAGGATTAAAAACTATAATGAATAGTATGTCAGAAGGGAATGAAGAAGAAAGAGGGATTGCAGCAACAGGTATATTTCTCTACCTGATTTATTTCAATTATATAATTACTACATGGTAGAAAAAATACTCTTCAGAGGAGGATTTATCCAAAATGTGTAAGAATGTTTCACAGGTGAAGGAATGCACTCTGTTAACTGCTTTTAATCCGATAGCGTTCAGTATACCAAATAAGGGTTTTCTGGAAAATAGACATCTGCATTTATCTGTAGCAGAGCTGTTCTGGGCTGAGCCCCTCTTTGTATAGACTCACTCTTTGCCTAGGGTAGTAGTGGAGTAGATCTTACATCTTAGCGTCTCCTTTCTTGTAGATTTGGCTTCTGAGAAGCAAGCTTTCTCAGATATTCTTTTCTCCAGTTGGCTTCCCAACTTCTGCTGTATTTATGAGGCAGAGGGTTGATAATTGCACTATCTGTGCATTTTCTTTTTCTTTTCTTTTTTAGGTGAATTTAGTTAGTTTTTCTTAGGTAGCTTTTTTTGTGCATATTCTTCCAATTACTTTACTAAATTTTGGAACACCTTTAAAAAACTCTGTTGCTGAGGATTTGTGTTAGTAAAATAGGGATGATATTATGTAACTCAATACATCTTGAATATTATTGTGAACATATGGAGTACAATTCGCTATTCCTGGGCTAAGACCCAAGACTCTGCATTTCTATCATACTACTCAATTCATAAAGTTCATACAATGATTACATGAGCTAAAGCTCCAAGTGCACTGTAAACTGAAGGTATTACATACAGAGAGAAGGATATATATGTATGCAAATTAAGGACTGTTTTTATTTTCTGATGATGCATTTTAAAATCGAGCAAAATACATTTGGAAAGATGTAAGGAATTTTTTGAAATATAAACTTGTATGAATATGAAAATCTGGGTCCCAGTATCATAACTTTCAGCAAGTTATGCTACCTCCTAAATCATTACTTCTTGCTCTGTAGGAAGGGGACAACACCATGTCACAAGGATTAAATCAGAAAATGCATCTAAATGTTATGTTATTAATTCTGGAACATACGACAACCCATATGCTGTGGTTGTTCTTATACTGGTACAGATATTGGTATCTCTATTTTGTATAATACATGTGTTTCAAAGTTAGTATCCAACTAGATGCAGAAATGTTGAAGATAAAACCCACTGAAATTATTAATATGATAATAGGAACTTTTTACTTGTGGATACTACCAAAGACATTTGTGTCTACAGTTATCTGAAAAGCAACATGGGCATATATGTCCTAACACACATTTACTTTCAATGAAAATAATGGAAATGTTTTCATATCTATTAATATTATGATGTTCAGCATTCATAAGTACGTTACTTCTTCAGAATGGTTCAGCCTGAATTGGGCTAAAGTCTCCCTTGGTGATGTCTATGGAAAAAAGAGTCTTGGTACAGAAATTAATAATGAGCCTCACATCGTGTGAAGGAGGATGAGTTTGGAGCCCACACAGGCAGAACAACGTTTAATTCTGCTCAGTTGAGTCCCAATTTACTATTCACTGTTTAGCCATACTAAATCTCTTTCCGAAGAGTGTGTGTAAGGTATTGGAACAGAATTTTAACAAGTTGCCCTTTTGATAGCATGAAATATATAAACATATACTGTACTTTAGAACAGGGATTGCTAAGCTATAATTACAGGGCTAAATCTGGCTCTCAGCTTGTTTTTCTTTGTGCATAAAATTTTATCATAACACAACCACACTTGCTCCTTTGCACATGATCTGTGAATGTGTTCATGCTGTCACAGCAGAGCTCAGGAGTTTTCATGTAGATTGTATGGATGGCAAAATGTAAAATATTTACCATTTGGCCCATTACAGAAAATGATTGTTGAGCTCTACTCTAGAGGAAAGTAAGTCTAACATTTGCTAACAGCCTACTATATGTGATGTACTTCATCTATGTAATTTTAATCAAAACCATTCTATAAACATTTCCTGAATGACCCCTATTTGTCTGGGAGCGTGGTGGACGCAGTTATCATGTATTATGCAGGTGAGTAAAAGTAATGAGTCTTATTAATGTGATTTTCACATGTATGGACTCACACAAGATACATAATTGATGTGCTCCTAGAATAAAATATAACTTTGATATTAATATCATCACCCTCATTTTATCAACAAAGAAACAGATTCAGAGGAGTTGGGAGAGTTGCTGAAATCAGGAATCTAATAAGAATGAAAGCTGTATTTGAATTTTAAAAAGATATTTTTAATTGGAGACCCATGCTCCTTGGTCCATCACTGAGCTTCTTTTGGTGTGTGTCTCAAAATTACTGTCTCCTTGGTGTCATCTTCATCTCTTTTGTCTTTTTTTTTCATTCATTAATAAAATGTGTATAATTCTGACCTTTTTCCCAGTATATTCTCATTGTTTGACCCCATTTTCCCTTTGGAATTTGCATCTTCCTAGAATCTGACCCATCTGACTGGACATTCTCACCAATACCCTATTTACTGCTTTGAGCTGAAGATTTTCATGAATCTGGCTCTGCTTTGATCACCTTGTTTGTATGATCAGAATTTTCCTCAGCATTCCGCTGAGCCAAAGAATCTGTGACTTTCCATAAATTGCTCACATTGGAACTCTGTAAAAATAAACATTGACTAGGACTAATCAATATGTATTATTGAGTGCACCGGTATACTGCTGATTATCAAAGTCTCACCCATTTCTCTGGCAATTCCACAAGGAATGATATACTAAAATTATTACAGAGAAGAACTTCAGGAATGGGATCAGGAAATCCAGTTGTAGGTTCTACCTCTACCACTGTCAGTTTCTCATTTGTAAAATTTAGGTAATTATAAGTATCTTACAGACTTACCATGGAGCTAAGTGTAGCCCAATTTTGCAATGGCATTTTTTTGTAAATACATGTATTATACATACTTGGCGTGGTGGTGACACTAATGTTAATTTTAATATCAGATACTATATAAATGCATTTGTGTTACCATGTTAATACTTTAACATTGCAGTGTGACAAAGAGAAAAATAGAACATGGAAGAATATAGAAGGAAAATATGCATGCAAAATACTGTTTTAGTGGAAACCAGAATCCAAGTATAACTTTTAAAAAGCAGTAAATATAATGATAGGGAAGTTCTAATCTATGGAAAAATCAGGAATAAATAATGTACACACCTTGAACACCTTCATCTAGAGGATTTAGAAATAGCTTCTCTAACTCTAAGGAATTAAAAAATGTTTCTTCTTTAAAAAAAAATATATATATATAGTGTGTGTGTATTTTAAAAATAACAGTGTTTTCTTTTTATCCAAATAAATTTTATTAGAAGAAATGGGTAGGGGTTGATAATAGTTGTTTATAATTTTCTTGTAGGAGCAGTTAAAATATTTTAATGATGATGATGGTCGGACAATTCTGTTAATATACTTAAAATACTTGATTTCAGTGGACCCATGGTGACAGCACTGTGCCCTTCATCAAAAAAGTGCTTCATTTCATGTACCAAGGCACAAGGGAGAATAGTATAGGATTTTGCTCATTTTGGAATCAGGCATGCCAAGTGATTTACTTTGGCCAGTGAGCTGCGAATGGGAGTGCGATGTATCACTTCCTGATAGAAGCTTGTGAGCTAGGGAGGGATGTGATGGGTCACATTTCTGTGCTTTGGCACTCAGAGAAGAAAATGTTAAGACTGAGTCTCCATTAGGCCAGGCCTCTGCCTCTGCCCATTGTATATGAACCAGCTGTCTTAGTGACTTTCTGATCAGTGGGACAAAACACTCAACACTCATGACTAAAAACAGATTTATTTTGGCTCAGGATTTCAGACCATGGTGTGCTGGCACCGTGGTAGAGTCAGGATGGCAGAGGATCGTGGCTGGGAGGAAAAGATATTAGACCCACGGCAGCCGTGAAGCAAATAGAGAAGGGAGACGCTTTCAGTGAATCCACTGATATGTACAGCATCCCAACGATCCAATTAGTTTTCAAACACATGAGACATCTGGGGGCCATGTTAGGTATAAACCATAATACCAGAATAGCCTAGTCAACTCCTGATGATAAATCTAGTGTTATGAACTAAGCTAATAATTCCCAAGTGTCCAATGCAGAACAGTTTGTGAGGCAAGGTTGCCATCTTCTAGAAATAAAGGTAACATGCGGGTACTTTGAGTGATATTTCAGGAGCAACTAACTCCAAGCATTCTTCATTTTTTTCTCTAAAATTCAGCAATTAAGCCATTTGTCTCTTAAAGAGTAAAGTTGCTATATATAGAAAGATCATAAGTGAATCAAGTGAAAGTTGCCTCAAAGACATGATTTCATGGGAACGAGGCTCTGCTCAGTACTGAGGTAACTCACAGCCGCCCCCAAGATTTGAGTTCTCTGAAGAACACTATGACAGATCTCCTCCCTCTTCTTCCCCCTTACAATTTCTTCTCCTTTGTTTGTCATTTTCTCCTCAGACTATGAGGATGAAGTGAGGCTAGGTATGGAAGCACACTCTGTACATTGCAAAGTGCTATGTTAATATTAGTCATGGTTTCCCATCCTGTGAAAAGCACACAGAATGCTCTGGCGTATTCACCTCCCCGAACTGTACAGAATCCTATTTGGATGGCAGGATGTAAGTAAAGTCACTTCATAAATTTTAAAGACCCACATAGATCTAACCCATTAGAACTACATTATTATGTATTCTTATTAATAATACATTCATTTATTTGTTACCCTACTGTACAGCTTACTAAATCTCTACATTGAACTAATGACTCCTTTCTGAGAACAGTTTTCCTTTGCTAAAAAGTGGGAAGAGATGTGTCATCTATGTATTGAGGACTAAATGAAAAATTCCACACAAATTGCTTCACAACATCTGGAACTTTGTCTTCAGTAAGTTATGGCTGCTGTTGTTATACTCAAGGACCTGCGGTTGCTTTGTTGTTTGACAGTTCATTTCATTAGGTGAGATAAGGTATGATTAAAAGTGCTGAAGACCACCATAGATGCTCATGAGAGGCACATTTTTCTAACCATTTTTGTTGGAAAAATCAATGCTGTGTTGCCGCTCAACTGTTGAATCATTTTTGTCTCTAATTTCCAACATCAGTCTGGGTTTCTTAAGGTCTACAGTATTGAAAGTATCTCATCCCAGCCTTTTTGTTGGGCATGCAAAGTAAGCAGGAATTGAATCTTTATTTTTTAATCTTTTCTGTAGCCCACTAAGACGTTGGCATTGCTTTTTATTCAATGTCATCCAGTCTTTTCCTATAAATAGATTTAGAATCAATCATAAAGCAAGATGGATAACTCCAAACTTTGTTTGTAAGGGTTTGGGTTGGCAAGTGTGAAGTCCGGAAAGCTATTTATTGAGCGTCTAAATCCAGAGCACTCTGTTTAACAGAGATGATGGTGATGATGCTGAGTTTATGCCGGGATCTTCTGAAGTAGTCCATTTCTGTTTGGAATATGAAGTCCTGATTAGACATTTTAGGAAAGACAGTGATAAATAAAAGAAAATGAATTTTTAAAGAAAGGTACAGAAAAAAGTTGACCTGGACAATTTCAAGGCTGATCAGGAGGTGACATAGTCTTCAGCTGCACATGTCACATTTGGCAGCCATAGGTACAACTACCACAGAAGGTATATTTCTTTGCAACAAAATGAAGTAAAATCAATGGTATAAAAATACAGCTTTCCTCTGGCCACCAAATAAAAGGAAATCAGACTGACTAACACAAAGTTCTTTTTAGATTTAACATCACAAGTTTGGTTTTTAATTTAAATTGGGAGAAGGGTCAAGAAGAATGTTATGTTTTCATCTTTTGAAGTTCTTATGAGGAAAATCTGCAATTTTCAAAGGGAGAAAGAAAACAGCCATAAGACATGAAGGCAGACTACTTGACAACAGAAACAGGTAAGGTTGGAAAAATAAAGCTAGGATGTAAACATTAAAACCAAAAAGCCAAAGACTTAACTCTTATATGAATGTATTTATTACATATGAAAAGTAAAGATGATAGTTGAAGTTTTCAGAGACTAAAACTAATCAGTAATTAGCAGTATATAGAAGAATACAAATTTTTGAGCAGTTATTGACAGGAATTGCACAATTCCATGACTCCCATTTGCTCAGAAATTTTGTTGAATACTTGTTATCTGATGATTATTTGTTAAAATGTTATATATCGCCTTCTTTAATCTCTTTTTCCCTTTAGCTCCCTTACATATTGAATTTTTTAGATTTATTGCGATATAATTATGTTTTCTACCTTTTATTATAGTTATTCACCTTTTATTATAACATGCTGGTTTAATATATATTCCGATTTATTACTATAATTAAGCTAATTAAAATAATCATCACTCATATAGGTAGGGTCCCTCCTCCCATGGTGAGAATAGTGTGCATTTTCTTTGAAAATTTTAATATACAGTGCTCTATTAATTGACTACAGAACCACACTGCAAATTATTTTTTCAGAACTTGCTCATCTTATAGATGAAAGTGTGTGATTTGATCAAGTATAAATTCCCATGTTCCTCAGTGCTCACACCATTGTTACCTGCTGTCTACTCTTTGTTTCTGTGACTTTGGATTTTCATTCCAATGATGAATGAAAATATTGGATTTTTCCCCAAATAATCAAAAGAATTTTAAAAAGAGGAGCAAAGCTGGAGGGACCACACTTCCTGACTCACCTTCTTTCACAAATTTAAAGAATTAAATTGTCGTGGTCTTGCATAAGAACAGACACATAAACCAATGGAATAGAATAAAAAATGCAAAAAATATATGGTTATACATGTATATATGGTAAATTAATTTTCAACAAAGTTTCCAGCAATACACAAAAGAAAAAGAACAATGAATTGGATGTTCAAGTGCAAAAGGAAAGTACAGAAAAAGAGAAATTGGATCCTAATATTTTCCATACATAAAAATCAAATAAAATGGGCTAAATACTTATATGTAGACCTAAAACTATGAAATTTCTTTGAGAAAATATTAGGAGAAAATCTCTACAGTATCACTGTTGGCAATGACTATGATGCCAGAACTATAGGCAGCAAAAGCAAAACTGCATAAGTAAGACTATCTCAAGTGAAAAGTTTCTTACAGCAAAGGAGACCAAAAAAAAAAAAAAAAAAAAAAAAAAAAAAAAAGAAGAAGAAAAAGGTATGCCACAGAGTAGGAAAAAATATTTGCAAATTATATATCCAATAAGGGTTAATAGTCAAAATGCACAAGGACTTGTATAACTAAATAGCAAACAAATAAATACAAAGCACACCAACCCAACTAAAAAAAAAAAAATACTCACAAATCTTTGCCCAATTTGAAAATTAGCTGAAAACCAGAAGTGATATATTTCTAAGAAGACTTACAGTTGCATCGGGTGTATAAAAGTGTACTTAACTTAAGGAACTACAAATCAATACCCTTGTGGGATATAGTCTCACACCTGTTAGGATAGCTACTATCCAAAAGGGAAAAGATAACTATTGCCAAGAATGTGGAGGAAAGGAACCATTATACATTGAAGATGGGAACGTAAACTGATAAAGTTATTGTGACAAATATTATGGAGTTTCCTCAAAAAGTTAAAAACTGACCTTCCGCATGGTCCAGTAGTCACAATTCTGATCATATATACAGGAAGTGAAATTACTGTGTGAAACATACGCCTGCATTTCTCATTCATCCCAGCAGTGTTCACAAAAGCCAAGACACAGAAACAACCCAAATGTCTACTCAGGGATGGATGCATAAATCCAACACATACAAACTGATGTAAGGAAATATTAGCTTTCAAAAATATAAGGGAATTAACTCAGTCTTACTTAAAACTCTGAGCAGGTTTATTTCTATTTTCTGGTAAGCAAAGGTGAATGTTAGCAAAGTTAGCTGAGCCCCATTAGTCAACTAGTCAATAATTTGGGAATGTAAAGATTTGAATCCTAATCCGATTAACGCCAAAACTGAGGAACTATCTGCAGTGTTGAAGTGTCTATTTTGGAACAGAGTGCCCTAGTGACTTCTGCACAATGCGTAGGGTCTTCCTCAGCATCTGTCTGCTGAGATTTCACAAGTACTGAAGATAATAATTTCTCCTGAAAAGCTGAATTCCAAAGAATGTTTTCCCTTACTCTGGAAGCAAATCCTCATTTTTGTTACTTCTATTGGTGCTAATGGAGTCTTCTACAAGAAGACAGAACAATAGTCATTTCTAGATTGGAAATAGCAATTTAGCTGCTATTCAGTTTTCTCTAGGATATTTCCTGACCTGTCTAATCATTAGTTCAATGTTCCTCTAAGTTCAATGGCTGTAAAATGACCACTCTGTGTATTTTATAGAGAAATGTGCCTATTTAGTTCTCAATCATTCCCTGAGTATAGCATTCAAATTTAAAATTTCACTGTAAGATTCATAAAATAAATTCTCTACCACTTAAGACTTCTCTGTTTATAATCACTTGCATTTCCCAATTGCTAAAGAAGTGATGTAAGCTGCAATGGAACAGTGACATTTCATTGACGCACAGTGGACAATGAACTGACATAATTATGTTCAACATGCATGAATATTTTAAAACTATGCAAAGAGAATGTTAAATAAATCCCTTAATATTCTGCAACTGTACCAAGCTTTTGGTTCTCCTATTTCACTCTACTTTCTGCTTGGTGATTTTAAAAATTAATATTGTCACTAGAATCATGAGGGTTATTCTTTTTTATTTAGCCACCTATTCTCTTTCTGTCATTCTCTGAGGAATTCAATATATTTATCCCTTTTTCATTAATGGATTACTTAAGTACTTTTAAACTAGTGACTTTAAAAATTTACAATTTTACTATCTCCTACTCTGAGAAAAGAAAATTATTTTTTGAGAAATTCACAAAAACAGAGGAATACTCTCTTTTTCCAGATATTCTTATTCTTTTTGTTTATCAGGTGAGCATTGAACCTTAAAAGAAATATCTATACCTCTAGCTATTTAGTGCCTAGCATGTACATGTAATCAGAATATACAATGAATGCTTAAAGAAAACAGTACAAATACATGCCCATTAATCTCTGTAAAAGTGCTCCCCCTTACCTCAAATACACTTATTCCGTCATTTTTGCCACTTTCTTAAGCAATTCTGGATGTCTTCTTTTGTGAGTTTCTTTAGTTGCACTCTCATGATTGCCTTGATATTCAGAATCAATTCAAGAATTCACCTTTTATGGTTGTTTTACTGCTGGAGAAAAGCCAGAAGACTCAAATACCAGGTAGATAAAGACAAACAGTAATATTTTTACGAGCCTGTCTTTCTGTTGGGTGGCACTTGGCAAAAGCATTCACCACAATGTTTTATATCACACCTTGTAAAGACACAAATGAAAGAAGACTTCCAGTACTGCTTCAGAAAGTAACGAGAAGGATGGGTAAGTGTGTGTGAAGTGAGGAGTATCTTGAGGGTAATGTCAATGTGTTTTTATTGTAATTTTAAAAAAAGTAAGCATTCACTTTATCACTCAATCACAATTTGTAGAAGATTCTCAATAAATATTTGGTAATCAAAATATGATAATTCCAATCTGTGCAAGGAAAGATTCTTTCATAATTAGAAGGATGGGATATGAACAGGTATCTCTGAATTTCTACAATGTAGTAAGTTTCTTAATGATGAAACTTAGGCAATGTAAATTTATCCACCAAATCCTTGTTGTCTTTAAACTAAAATTTTATAATGCTGACAGTTTCCGAATTCTGTGGTCCCTGCCTATATCTCCACTCTGACCACTGACATACATATTTCTGCTCTCTCACCCTTCATTAACATTATTTCACATCCTCAGATGAACCGAGTCTGCACACACCAGAATTTTTACATGGACAGTGTTCTCTTCCTGGAGTCCTCTTTCCCTTACACAGCTTTCTCCCACAGTAAACACTCACTTCACTGTCACTTTCCAAGAGTTGTCTTCCTCTGTGCCATCCAAGCACATGAAATGTTATCAGTAACAATGGCACAAATTATTAAATAGCTGTCACCTGCAGTATGCATCATCTTAATTTGAATGATTAGTGGACAGGAAATAAGATGTGCCTTTGAGGCAGTTTTACAATAAAGGAACATTGAAAAAAGGGATCTTAACCTTTTTCTGGTTTAATAAATCTCATTATGGTGTCCACTCATTACCATGTTATGTGGCAGGTCCATTTTTTAATAAAATATTAAGGTGGCAAAAGAAATTTGGAACATATATCAATGAGCATGAGAATACATGGTTGCTCCTTCAGAAGACTTAGTAAACATCATAAATTAGACTCCAAATAGTTCATACCTAACTGATTTAGAAGGGCACCAGTATGTATATGTCTGTTCTCATTATTCCATTGACAGATGAGGAAATAGTGAGGTAATGATGAGGATTTGCATACACATTATCAGAGATGGGATATGCAATATGGTATAGTTCTGCTGAATGTATTTTTGTCTCTGGCTTTAAATAAAAAACATTTCTTTATAAATCACCTACAGAGAAGGGCAGTGCCACTTGCGCACAGCAACAAACACTGAGGTAAGTGTTGCTATAATCTTGTCTTCATGATGGAAATGACCATAATCTTCAATAATGGTTGCTGGTTCAGTGTTTAGTTTCAAATGTTGGATTATATTGACCTGCCATAGAAGCCCTACTTTATTCCTTACCATAAAGGCAAGGCTGCAGTTGCAGAAAAAGCATATCAGGAGTTACACAGCATGAATAGATGCCCATAACCCGTAACCAAAGCAGGGCATGTGGGTTACACTCAGAAATAAACAAATCTCAAACTGAAAATGGCAAAAGTTGGTTTCTTTCTCAAACTGTATGCCCACTGCTGGTAAGCATAGTGCTCTCTGTTACAATTTATTGGGAAACCTGGTTGATGGAATGAAGATACCTACATTAGCTTTCAGAACTGTCAAAGCACTAGTGTATTTCACCCTGAAAATTAAATGCTTCCGTGACAAAATTGTACATAGCATGCCTGATCAAAATTTTTTTGACAAAACTAGTCACATGATAATACCTTACTTATAGTTTGGATCTAAAACATTCTGCAAAAGCCTCATGTGTTCAGTTGTAGGGCTTTTGGTTGGTGACTGGATCAAGGGTTTTCTGTGCTTATCAGTTTACTGTTCCCCTGTAAGTTAACTAGGTTGTGGACAGGTGGGACATGGTCAGAGAAAATGGATCACTGAGGTCATAAACTGGAAAAGTGTATTCTTGTCACAAACTACTTTCTTTGCTCTATCCTTCCTGGCTGTCAGACTGAGCAGCTTTCTTCCACCATGTCCTTGCACTGCGCTGTTTTTGCCTTGGAGCCAGCTAAGTGTGGACTGATTCTTCTAAAATCATGAGCCATTATAATGGGAAAGTGACTAATGCAGAAAATTTGCTATTGGAAGTGGAGTTATTACTGTGATCATACACAGCCACATTGTTCAGAAACTGGAACTGGTTCGTAGGAAGTTATTTGAAAAGGTTGGAGATGTGGGATAGAGATAACCTAGAATGATATACCCAGAATTTGATGGGAAAGTTTGGTGGGTGATTAGAACACTAGAATACTGGTTGGAATGTGCACAATATAAGCCAATGTGACTGAGTTGAATTTGGATTACACTTCATGTGTGCTATATTCTGGAAAATATTGTCTAACTTTTGTCCATGCCCTATAACTTTCTGTGAGGCTGATTTAAATGGTGGTGAACTAATTAATCTGGTGGAGGAAATTTCAATACAGTCCAACATCCAGTTGTTGGCATGAATACTATTGGCTGCTTACAGGCAAATTTACAATGATAATCAGGATCAAAAACACAGAGATAAAGGCTTAGAAAAGTTTGCAGCTTTTCCAGAAAGTAAGCACATATAAAGTTGAGGCCACAGACAGAAAAAAGATCAGAATCATCGAAAATGATTCTGCTTTGCATTGGGACAATAGGAAAGAGGACTTGAGGTGATCTCAAGAATTGTCCAGCCCCACAACTGCAGGTTCAAGGATGGAAAAATGTAAACTTCTTTGACAGACTTTGCTTTGTGAAGATAGTCTCAGGTTGTCCTGTTCACTTAGGGTCACCTAAGGGTGTGTTTTTCTGAGTTCAGTTTCCCAGGCCCTCAGTGAGTACCATAGACTTGGTGCAGTGGGGCCTGGCTATTGTTTGAACCAGTGGTAGACCAGGGCAACATCTCCTTTTGGTGGTGCTGATTGTGAAGGCACACAGAATTTAAGAGTTGTGGGGTCATGGAGGTTTCCATCCAGATTTCAAAAGGAAGACCTGGGAGGCCAGGTCCTGAGAGAGCAATGCAGGAAACTGCGAGAGTTAAGTCCAAGGTACTGGGGAGACTCTAGAAAGCTGAAGATGCCAGATCATGGAGCAGTAGCTGAGGAAATCTGTAAGCAGCATGAAGAGCTAGCTCAAAAGAAAGGCCATATTGCCTGCAAGAGGCAAACACATTGTGTCAGTGTTGTGGTTTGTGTCTGGAAGTCCCCCCAAAGCCTCATGCTGTCATGCGGCAGGCTTTTAGAGTTTATAGTTAATCCATGACTCGATGCTGGGATTATGAGTGTGAGTGCTACACCCGCCCTGGGGCAGATAGTTTGTATATGTAAGGGAGAGAAAGAGGCTGCTTGCTGCCACTCCTCCCTTTGACTCTTGCTGCTTTTGCTTTGCTATTTGGCCACCAGGAACTATTGCCCTCTGCCATGTGCCATTCTGCTTTGGAGCCAGCCAACTATGGACTGAAACCTCCACAAACTGTAAGCTAAATAAACCTTTCCTTCCTTAATTCTGGGCATCAAGTATTTTGCCTCAGCAATGAGAGAAAAGTAACTGAGACAGTCAGGTTTGCCCAAGCCCTTTGGGTTGCACATTTCACTAGCCCATGTGTCAGTTGCTAAACTTGAAGATGTGAGATAAATGTTTGCCTTCCTTGGTTTTGATCATTCAGTACAATTTTTCTATTCCCCTGTCCTCCTTTATGAAATAGGAATGTTTACAATGTTCCACTGTATTTTGGAAGTATTCAGTTTTAAAATATTTTTTTACAACATCTCTTGCTAGAGTTTGCTTTGAATATCAGTGGGCACTTTGGACTTGGACCTCTCATCCGTGTTGGAAATGTTACAACTTTGGAGACTTTTAAACATGGCCTAAATTCATTTTGCATATTGAGAATGCCATGAGAATTTGGGGCACCATGTATAGAATATTGCAGTTAGTATCTAACTACAGTTTGTCTCACAAAACGCTTATGTGTTCAGAGCTGAGGGTTTTGGTAAATGATTGCATCACGGGTTGCTGTATTCTTGAGTAGACTAATTCACTGGTAATGGATGAATAAGTTCTTAGCTTAATGTGCTGCTGGGAGGTGGGACCTGGTTCGAAGAGGCAGGACACTGCTTTCATGACCTGGAAAGATGTATTTTTTCCCTCAGTTCACCTCTTCTCTCTCTGCTGCCCTATTGGCAGAGTTGAGCAGCTCTTCTTCTCATGCCTTTCTGTCATGCCATTTTTGCCTTGGAGGCAGCAAACCGCTTATTGAATCCCCCAAAACCCTGAAGCCAAATAAAGTTCTCTTCCTTTAAGTTTCTTGTGTCAGGAAAGCTGTGTTCCAGTGCCAGTGCCAGGAAAGTGACTAATACACCTGATTGAATAGGGTAAGGAAGGATGATTTTCTATATGCCAAGAAGATGGAAAACCTGGGAACCTCAGAATCTGCTCCACCTCATCCCTCCCTGTGCTCTCTGTCCTCCTCCTCCTCCTCCTTCTTCCTTTTCTTTCTTTTCCTCTTCTTTTTCTGCTGTAGCAAGAATCCAGGCCATTGCACATAGTAGATAAGCACTGTACCACTGAGTACAACTGTGGATCTTGACTATTTTCAATAAGTTTAATAACTCCTATAGTCTGCTTCTCTCATGGAAAAATGTTTCTGTATTTCTTTTTCCTGCTTGTGAAGAAAAAATACTTCCTCACCAGGGGCAACAGCTCAAGGGCTTCATTGAAGAACACTAGAGATAGCTCATTCAGTCAGTGGCCAGATTGAAGTCCAAATCCCCTTTTAGCTCTCTTTCTCTTCCATCATATCCACAGGTAGTTTCTTTGTGTTTAGAGATCTGAACTAACAATCTAAACTTAAAAATAGACACATTTTATAAGACAATCTACAATGGAACAACATGCACAGGAGTACTAGGATAAACTCACAGCCATAAGTTGAGGTAACACAGTTGTTGGTACATACCAATTCTGAAATCCTATGTAAAGATGCAGGAAGTTCTCTGGGGAGTGGAAGCTTTCCCATATTAGTATCCATACTGTTCCTGAGTGGGACCACCCTTCTTTGTTTCTTACAGTCCTTGATCCTGTCCTCTGGGCTTTTTCCATTTCCATTAATCTTCTTAGTTACATCCAAATTTGGATTAGAGGATATGCCTTACTCAGTGGCTGAATGTATTTCTGTGCTTCTTTTCTGCTTAGGAGCTTGAGATCCCCAGTGATATTTTAAATCTCAAATATTCACAGACAGCAATCTATTTCCAATGTTACTCCCTTGAAATGTTAGTAGTCTTCCTACCTCTTTAAATCCAGTCATTTATGTGTTCTAATAATATCCTCACTGTTCTGTGGATATGTTCTTTTGATTTTGTTACATCTTTCTTTGAGTGTTTCTTCCCCCTTCATTTGCTGCAACTGTAATTACATCAACTTTACCTTATAAGGCTTCCATAGGCATGCTAAGATTTTACATTTTCCCCCCTGAATCATTGTGTGCAATTGAAAGCATTTATTGGATACCTAGATCTTAATTATACCTTTTCTCTGGAGCACCTTAGTTGACTCAGACTTTGATGGTATTTGTGATGGCTATTCCTTTCATTTGGTCCTTGTTACAAGTCTAAGTTTTTGTGGCCTTTGTTAAATTCAATGATATTCTCAATGATATCTTTTTATAGATTAGGTTTCAAAAGCAGTTTCTCCCTCAGTCTTACAAATTGCTTAGCTAATTGAGTCCAATCCTTTCTATTTTTATTTCCAGTCAGCTCTTTTCAGGACTCATCTTTTTCCTATGGTGTCTTACTAAACACTGCCAAAACACCCACATCATGTACCAAATCCCATTAAAATGATCATAATGATGATACTGATAAGAGTAGCACTTAAATTTCAATGCCCTAACACTACTACAGAAGAGTAAGCAGAGGGTTTTTATTCACTGTAGGCTCTGTTTGCCTAGGGGATTAGAAATATCACCTGGGGGGCTGGTAATTTAGCTCAGCGGCACAGCACTTGCCTGGCAAGCATGAGGTCATGAGTTTGATTCCCAGTACCAGAAAAAAACAAAAAACAAACAGAGAAAAGAAATATTACCTGGACACAAACTCCCAGTGTCACTGGGGAAATGGAAAGAAGTCATAACAAAGGACACTGGGTGCAGTAAATAATCTCTTCTAGGGAAAATCCAGAATGTTTCTGTTCACATTCTATTAACATATTTTAGTCTATGCAGCTTCAGGTAGCTGTGGAAGCACAATGCTAAAACATGATTCTCAGAAGTAGACCCTCAAATATTTATTGCTGATACCTAAAAACCACAACGCCTGATATGCTTCAAGGATATTCTAGAATATCCTTCTCTCCTTAGTTCTTTTTCCTTTTCTCTCTTTATTTTTATCAAGGTACCAGGGAAGAACATCCAACTGAGAGGATAATCACACTATTCATTAAATGAGTAGATATCTTCAAATCTATGAATGTAAAAATTATACTATGATCATATAAATATTACATTTCATATTGAGTAATACTATGTGGTTGTTCAGGAGAAGTCGAGTGAACCAGCTATGCACAATGGTTAGCAACTGATAAGAATACAGCCACACAGGGATAGACTCATGAACCAGACAATGCAGCCTTACCTCTGGGGCAGCTCCATATGGAAATACATTAGCATCGGTGAAGTACACAACAGAATGGGAATTACTGATGGAAGTTATTGTTCTCATATCTGAGGGATGGTGGCTCAGTATCTTTGTGGACAGAGTGACTTCTGGAAATATTTGTACATAGTGTTACTATGTTGAAATGCACTAGTTCTCTCTTGTCCCACCTGATATCTTGAAAACAGGGACCACTGAGATTTGATTAATATGAAAGCTAAATTAGGCATCTGGTTACCAAGCAAAGTCCAAAGTGAGGATATTGAGACAGATATGTAACTATGGTTATAACCTGAGTAATGATTTGGGTTTATAATTATTGCTGTAGTTTTGGTAGTTATGTGATCTTGAATTCACTGGTAAGTTATTCCATGACTGAAGAATGCTGTGATCAATTACATATACTTCATAGAATTTTAATAAAAATATTTATAGGATACCAGTTGTTTCAACTATTGTGCTTACATTGAAGCCAATCATTGCTTTCAAGTTTTATTTACATTTTTGTTTGATTTTCAGATTCTTGAGGTAATTTTATAGGTAGATGGAAGGAGAAATTACTACAACCAACAAATTATATCATGTACCTCTACTTATGTACCAATATAAAATTGCATCTATGGTCAGCAATCTTGGGGGACTCTGTTTAGTTTCACAGATAAGTAGAATTTATCTTTGCAGTCATGGTAAATGGTAACACCTATTTTTTTCTGGCTCAAATTCCAACATAGTTATCATATCATATAAAATGATATATGGACAATCATGACTGATAATGCTGAACACATCTAAGGAAGAGGCATTCTGGCTCTGGATGAAGTTGGCTGTAGTTACCTATATAAAATGGCTTAAACTGAAGTTTTCCAAGAAGCAAAGTGAGTAGGTCACCTGTTGGATCCCACCATAGATGTTACGTCTCCTTTAAGTCTCCATCGTTTCAAAATCATCACATCCTTATTTACCCTTATTGAATAAGAAGCAAGATAAACTAGTGGTAAAAGCATGGTAGCTGTGTCAAAGTAATTCAGTTCATCTTACAACCCTGTGGGTTACTAACCACATGACCTTGGGTGCATTATTTAACCCTTGTTTCTGTATTTCCTCATTGAAGTCATTTAGCTATATTACCAGCCTCACAGACTTGTGAGAGTTAAATACGGTTACCCATGAAAATTTCTTAGGAATTTGCATATCTCTTAGAAATTTGACTATTATAATAGAATGATATCTCAAGTAGAATACACCTTCAGTGTCTCCATTTCTGCTTTCTGCATTTCCACTTTGAACAACCTGGAACTGGAGGAAGAGGTCAATTAGCTACAATATTGAAATTATAGTAATAATGGTAACTAGCATTATGTGAACACATACCTGGCTTAAGCATTTTAAATTAATGGTAGCAAGGTTTTATTAAATGTAGGAAAAGAAACAGGTTCTGCAGAGCAAAATTTGGCCAAGTGAAAGTAGGAAAAAAGTACATGTACAACTTCAGAGGTACCATCATGCAAGGGCACCACCAGCATGGCCCACATTATCTTCTTTAAACTAGTTTTACCTGTATAAAAACTGAGCCTTACATAATTTAGGCATCTTGTTTAGAAGGAGGACCTACTTTATGCCAGACTGAAGTCAATATAGCCGTCCATTTGCTGATCCTAATAGCTAGTCTGAAGTATTCCACAGTACAATGTCCTTTTGAACATCCCAGAAACAGTTTTAGAATTAAATGAGCTCTTATTTTTGGAAAATTGTTGTTAAACATGGCTGATTAAATTGAGATATTTGACTACTTTCACTGTATTTTAAAGACTTCTTTTTTCTTTTAGTTCTTACCCTGTGATCCTTGTCGTTTTCTCTCTGTAATGGAAATCTTTTTCCTTCTATTCTTTCTGCAAACCTTCCATAGCCAAAATCTTAGCTTTGAAACTAGCTGTTCAAAGTATCTTCATAGTATCTTTCCCTATCTTTCAGCTTGAAAACAAAGTTCGTTTCACATCAATGTGCATTCAATATCAACCACAACTACTAGTTGGTTAAATAGATGCCCTAATTTATTTCTCACATACCTAATTACTAAAATAGTTAGTATCATTTCTGTTTTACAGATAGAAAAACCAAGAAAGAGAAATAGAGATTAACTTGGATCAAGATCTCACAACTAGTAAATGATAGAGTGAAGATTTAAAGTGTGAAAACCGGACTTTGCACAAATCTGTACAGGGTGGTATAGGAGCATATACAAAGGAAACAATCCATAATCTACAAGTCACATAAATGTTCCAGGTCAAGCACAATTGATCTCATGTATTCAGAAAAGAATTGGATGTGAATAGAAGTTCATCAGGCAGAAAAGACCGACAACATCATTTTTGTTAAAAAGAACCACATTCATGAGTACCTTGAAAACAGAGAATGCACAGATAAGAATCAGAGAGACAGAGACAATCAAAAAGAGGTGAAGACAGAGAGAAAACAAACTTTTACAGAGAACCTTTTGGAAAATAAAAAAAAATAATGAGAAGCAACAATAATTTTAAGCAGAGAAGTAAGTGAAATGTTGCAATTTGTAATTTTGGTAGTGAAGCACACTGGTTAGAGAGGGGTTTTGATGAGAGAAGGCCTGGAGGCAGGAGATACATTAGGAATGTGTTGAAGAAGGGACCCAAGTGAGATGATCCTGCTAGATCTTGAGCAGTGATAGTGGAAAAAGAAAATGGTAGACAGATTGGAGACTCAAATTATATATATATATATACATA
>NW_004955419.1:8908674-8929452 GCF_000276665.1 Chinchilla lanigera
AGCTAGGGAGAGAAGGTTTCTCTTGTCTCAGCCTTGGAGATTTTAGTCCACCATTCATTGGCCTTATAACTTTAGGTCCGTTTCAGGATATCACAGCAACAGTTCCTGCTGGAACCAACTCATCACTTTGTGTCTAGGAAGAAAAGGAAAATAGAAGAGGAAGTGGCCATGATCCCACAATCCGCTGTTCCACAATTCATGGTTCTGCAATCCACGGTTTCCTCCTCAGTGACCTCCCAATAGACCCCCCACACTTCTTAAAGTTTCCATCACCCTTCAATAGCATTGCAGACTTGAGACCAAGGTTTTAACACTTGGATCTCTAACAGGTACTTATCTGAATCGTAGCACATATCATTATAAGATGCAGTCCTAATAATTTAAATATTATGCATTATTATTATTTTATAATTACATATTATAATTATATATGATACATCATATATAATTAATATTATCTATTATTAGAATTTTGCAAATATCACTGCTAAAGCTATGGTACTGATTATTTTTTGCTTGCAATTTTGCAGTTGTTCAGCTAACATTCAAACACAAATGTCTCTAAATTCAAAAGTTATGTTTATAACTAAACCAATTATTTCCTAGGTATTATTTGATATCTTTTTTGAAGCCTACTAGAATGGTTTATGGCTGTGGGAAATTGGGTCCAACTTCTGACTCTGTTCATTATTGTGTCTGTTTTGACGACAAGGGGAAACTGAGCATGAGTTAGTGCAAAAGGGGAAAAAAAAGAGAAAAGTAAAAGAACTGTGGAGGCCCTCAGCAATGGATCACATAATATATCTGAAATAGGGAGGAGTTTACTTTAATGCAATAGAGAGTTTTGGGAGCCTGGAATAAAGATACCAGAGAGAAAATGCCATGAAATAAGCCTCAAAACTGAAGCTTCCACTTGAGTATAAAGGCTTTGGAATTCCACACAAAGAACTTTGGATATGGTTTTGGCTCATTAGTAAGAATAATCACAAAATAAGTACTATGTAAGCACATTATTTATAAAGTACTGTGTATGGTCATTGATACATGATCTCTGATTTTAAATCAATCCTAAAATATAGCTGAAATTATTCCTATGTTATTGGTGGGGAAACAGAAGCTGAACTATTGAGAACATTTCTAGGAGTAACTGAAAATCTGACAAGGAATCAAAAACATCTTATTTTGAGATCATGAGATAGATTCATGGAAAATGAGACATTCACGATCATCCTTGAAAAACCAGATGTATTTGAATGCTATAAGATAACAAGACATAATTCCAGGTGAAGGAAATGACCCAAGAGAAATAAAAGAAACACAAATTTAATAAAGTACCTAGGAGCTTGAGGAGAGCAGGAACCTAATATGTAAACCTGAAATTTTGCTGTAAGTTGAATCAAAAAATGAAAACTTGCACAAACATTCTTTTGAGTATGTATGCATTTCTTCTTCCTATCTTGAGGTATAAGCTCCACGGAGGAATTTAAACAAGGTTTTCTATTACTGAATTGGATGAATATCTTTTAAAAAAAACCCAGCTGTATCTTTATCAAAAGACAACATAATATTAATTTCTCACTGGTTCTGGGAGCTCATGTAAAATGTATGGACCGCTTTTTAATTTTCTCTAGTGCAGGTGGCATGCTGCGGTGGGGTGGGTGTGGAAGAGGAGGAAGTCTGCAGCAGACTCAGTTAAGTCACGCAGACCCATGCATGGAATGACCTTGCTTGTGTGCCAAACTTCTGGCGGAACAATAACGAGAAGGTAGCAGAACTAATCAATTTGGAACGCGGCCCATTTCCTCCATCACTTGGGCCGCTTAGAATGCAGGCGCTGTCCTGCGCTTTTCCTCGGGCTTGCCCTCTGAACACAAACACAATGCTTTGTCTTACATAACTCAACAGAAAATGTAGATTTGCCATCTAAAATAGAAGCAGAATTGGTGTCCTTGCTAATGTATCTTTCTGTTTTTCTTGTTCCCATTTCTGTTCTTTAACTTCCCTCAAGTTTAGATTTTATGGAAGATTTATTGCATCTTGTGAACTTGATCACCATATCCTGAATGACCCCCAGAAACCAACATTTCTTCATATATCTTTCTTTTAAAACATTTATGTGATTTCTGTGAACAAATACCAAATTTGCCTGAACTTCATCCTTGAAATGGATGTAAAACAGATTTTCTTTTGACTCTTTTCTCTAGATAGATCTGTTTTTAAAATGGAATTTTAGCATTTGCTTGGTAATCATAGACATATTTCTTAATCTTTCTAAACCTTGATTTACCTTTATATAAAATAGAAATAATTATTATTGATTTCATAAAATTACTGTGTAGGTTAAGCCATATATTTGTAACTCAAATATTTAGTCAATTGTTACTCAGTAAACTACATGTCTTGAGAGTATATATAATTGGAATATTAATGACTAAAAATAATGCAATGATCTTGAATAACATGAGGTCTGGAGATTACCTTTGATACATTCTATTTTATCTCTGTTGAACATGTTTTTTTTGTTGTTAACTCATATGAGTACTTTTGTCAATGACTCCATGAACAGAAGCTCAGGAGGGTCTTCTGCTCTGGAATGGTTGGAATGGAAGATCTGAGTGGTTACTTGTCTTGGATAGTTAACATCAAGCAACTGGACAATGTCATTGCACAGCCATACCCAAAATGCTGCTGCAAAAAGTATGATTATCTACAAGAAATGCTAAGAATATGAATTAGATAGTAAATTCAGTCTCTGGTTAGGCGACTTTTAACATATGACATTTTTGATGGGGATCAAGTTTTATTTCAAAGTGAAAGCACATCATCCCTCTGTCTGCCACATTTGGAGTGTTAGCCTACCAGTGCCATTTCAGGCTATGAACAAAAGAATGCTGCTATGGCCTTTTAGAACAGAGCACAGCCTATGTTTGAGGCATTTCAGCACTTACAAATTTTTGATAAGTACACACACATTTTCTGGATCTCCATCATGGAAGTCACATCTTAATTATGAAAAAAATGACAATAACATGAGGCTTTCTGTGTATGTTTTTCTGAAATATTTGAACAATCTTTGGGAGGGTTGATTGACTTTAAGGAACTGAAAAGCCCCTCAACACTAATGCAGTGAGAAATTCTGAGTCACCATGTATACTCAATTGAAGGGAAAGAAACCAGGACACAGTGAACTTCTACCAGGTTCCTGGGTGTGGTTGATGTGGCAGATTCTTCTAATAACTGTTCCATGTGATCCTCACCACCATGACATCAGTATCTTTTGGGACATTGTATAAAGGATGATGATCCAGGTGCTTGAAACTTCGGTTAATGATGATTTGATTGTTTGGGATTTGCTGGCCAAGCACAAAGTTGAATGTGTACAGGATGCATTTCCTAAGAAGGGGCAGTTCTGCTAATTAGAGGATCCTTTGTTGAGCTGAACAAATGCGATGATTGGATAAGCACTGTGGGATATAGGAACTACATCACAGGTGAACTCTGATGTTTGAAAAAGTATGCAAGAATTTGCAATTCTTAGATAACAATAGCAGTGAGAAGAATACTAAGTCAAATAAATAATCTTTCCTTGCATTAAAAGGAGGACAAATGAACTCTTTGCGATAATAAGAAGGGAAGGAGATTTTATCTTTATATGAGAACATCCCTAAATTGTTTGCTTAGAGATGAATGATGTAATCTCCCTGTCTAATTTTTCTATGCTACTTGTAGTAGAATATGCATTGATCACCAAAAGACTATTGGTTAAATAATTTCAAGAAGGTCATGTTTCATGACACAAGTGTGGTGAACAGTGAAACACGAAACAACACTTCTTCTTATAGTGTTGAAATCCTGAAGGAGAACTGACATGTGATGTGTGTGCGTATAAAAAGCATATCCTCGAAGTCTAGCACATGGTTAAGAATCAGCAACTCTTAAAGTGTGTTGAGCTTGATTAAATCAAACGGATGAAAGAAATGTAGATTGTGAGGAAATTCAAGACTACAACCCAAGAATAAAATCCAAGAACAAAATTATGTTGTTTAAACAATTCGATTTCTCAATTTCTTCATCAGTGAAATAAGGTTCTTTAATGATGCGGTTTCAAAAACCTCGTTTTGTTCTGACCACTTTTATTTTTATAGCCACTTGGTTGTCCAAAGACAGAGGTGAGGCTGTTTATCTCAGAGTTCTTTCTACTGAGTTAGACAAGTTAGCAGACCCCTACTTTGCAGAACAACCTATGTTCATCAGTATTTGCAGGGTCAGTCAGAATTACTCTCTAGGAGATCTATTCCTTGGTCACTAAGTCTATTGTCAAAAGTTTAACAGAAGAACTTGCTTTTGATCAGTGACATTAGTGTCAAGGGATAAGCTGTGTGTCCTCAACTTTCCACCATTTCTTTTCTGTGTTTAACATTGTTGCCACAGAATAAAAAAAAAAAGAATCATTAGAAGACCAGTGGAAGGAGAAATAATACACCAAATGTTTCCTGAATACACAAAATGTTTCCTGAAGTACAAGGAAAAAGGTAACAAAATATATTTGTCCTATTATTGTTTAGGTCTAACAAGAGAGACAGGCAAGAAATCAAACAATTGCAATTCACCATCCAGAGAACTAATAAGGAGGGCAGGTGTGAAATGGTGTGATACTGCAAAGAAGAGATGCCTAGCCTGGACTTAAGCACTGGAATATTATTGCCAGATATATGAAATCTGAGAAAAGGCTTAAAGTTGAGTATGACTTAGCCAGATATAGCAAGCAAAGAAGAGACATCCAAACATAGCAATCATCTCCCAGGGGTCTAAAGGAAAGATGATAGTGTGGAGTAGTCTGGAAACCAAGCAAAAAAGTACCCTGGCTAGATCATGGAGTTAATAAGTACTGAGTGTTAGAACTAAAAAATTCACCGGTATCTTGTCTTTAAAGACTTTAGAAACCAGGGTAAGAAATTGATATCATATGGTCAATTAAAAATCATTAGAGTTTAAATAATAGAGGGCATAATCAAATAAGTAGTTGTAAAAACTCAGGTGAGACAAGATAGTCTGTCACCTGGAGGAGAATTGTGGCCATGACCGTGGGGAAGGCACACAGACTAGAGGTATACCTAAATCCCCTCTTGAGATTTATTTGTAGTAATTAGTCTCTTGATGGTGTTTCCTTGATTTCACATGTATTCCCAGGATTCTGCTTAAAATAAAAGCTGTTATGTTTTTGGTTTGGTTCTCAAATATCACCCAAAATTCTCACATTAGGAAGTGGAGCTATTCAGAAGGACTGGGTAATGACAGCCTGGCTTGGAAGCATGTATTCTCATCTCCAGTTATTTCTGCTTCCTGCTTACCACGTGGTGAACAGCTTCCTTCTGTCATGCTATTCTGCCATATTGTTTTCCCTCTTTGAAGTCAGCTACAGACCAACTCTGCTGAAAGTGTGGGCCAAAATAAACTTCTTCAAGTTGTAGGTGTTATGTATTTTATCTCAGTGGCAGGAAAATGACTTATGTAGTTACTATGCTAAAAGAAGGTGATCATTTGTTTGTGCCAATGCCAAATACTCCATAAACCTTTTGTCTCAATATTCTAATGTCTTCAGTCATCTCTTTACTCAAACATACATTCATTGCATGCCTCCTCATGCCAGGCACTAAGCTGGACATAGATGACCTGACAGTGAGATGAAAGGATGTTCTTCTGAAGCTTATAGTCTGCAAGTGTTGTGGGCAAAAACAAGAAGTAACTGAATGAAAAACCTAGGTCTCACACAGGGTGGGAAGGTAGAGTGATGAGAAGCAGTTACTCACACTAAGGTATCAGGGCAGGTCTCCTCAGAGACATGGTGTCTGGAATGAGGCATGAGTTTCGACAAATTTAAGCAGCATCTGGGTGAAAGATTTTCTAGGAAAGCGAAGAGTAAGAAAGTAGTAAGAGCGCTTAAAGTAAGACATCTCCCCAGAGGATGCTATTTAATTTCACATCCTAGCATACTCTCTGCCATGTAACCCTAACCCCATTTATAATGCTTCACTTTCATTCAGTTCTCGGAAAGGAATTTTCATTTTCTATCATGCTATGTACTTCATATATCCATCTTCTTTATTGCTCATCTGTGTAACTGGACTGGGATATGAACTAAACTGAACATTCTAGAAGGGCTGGATGCAGCTAGAGACCATACTCATAAATGAAATAAATCAGACCCACATGTGTAAACATTATATTGTCTCCTTGGTGTGAGAACCTGAAAGACTAGGTAAAACTCAAAATGTACAATAGATGAGAGGAAAGGGAAAGAAATTGCTCAAAGGAGGGAATGTCTGGGATGAGGGAAGAAGAAAAAAACAGAAGGAATGCAAAATATAAATATACATATGATTAGCTACAGTAACTGTATTGCTGATGTCTGATGGTGTATTGAGATAAAGAGTTAATGCTTACAATCTTTTATGCTCTGATTGATTGTGCATGCTTGTCTCTGGTGGTCTGAGCAACTGATCTGAAGGTAACCATATGCAATAGAATTACAGTGGTGCACTCCTACCATCTTGTCTAGTGAAACTCTGTATTAGCTCTAATGCTTTATCAAAAAATTATTTTCTTATTCTCTTTAATGGTTTGAGCAATCTTTCATTCTTACATCTGGTAATCTGAGCAATGTAGTTGAGGATAGCGATGTGTAATGTAACAACCACTGTTGATTTGTATAATTTTGTCTTGAGACTCTATCACTTTGAATGTTTTTCTTTGATTTGCTTATGTTTGTGATACTGGTATGCTACTACTGTTCTATTTCTTTGTTTCTTTCTCATTTACTACTCTCTTTAAAATAAAAAAAATAGAAGGGCTATTTTCTTCACTGGCAGTGATCTGTTTGAAATACCTAAGAGAGTTACCATACTCAGACACACACACACACACACAATGCTGAAAAGTTTTTTGAGGAAATGCAGGAAAGACTGAATAATCAGCCATTAAGGAACAGAAAGGAAGGAATGTGAGTGAAGCACTGGCAGTGAAGGAATTGAGGTACAGTTTGAAAAGAGATGTTGAAATAAATCTCTGAGACTCATGTAGACCATATCCCAGAATTTGGTTCTCATTTTAAATGTGTTCAGATTCTAAAAGAGAGTTTTGAGTGGGACAGGGAAGACACTGGACTTACATTTTAAGCAGATCATGGAAAATAAATTGAAGGGAATGGGAGAGCACAGAGTGGAGAGATCTGGGGAGTGAAGACTTCCGTGACTCATGCACCTGTGTCCTCAGGCTTAATGGATTGCTCAGGGCTCACCGTCCTTTAGGTACAGTTTGCATTAGCTACAGTAATGCATTATGGGGGATCTGCCAACTTCCTTTCTGTTGGCATAGCCAGAGGTAACAGCAGCCTGGAGCCAAGTACAGAGCTAATCTGGGGGAGAGTCTTTTATGCCAAGAAAAAATAAACATGCTTCAGAGATACAGCCTTGATTAAAAATACATGGACACTCTGTGGATCTAAGCTGAAGACATATGGCCTTTGATTGCCTGGCATTTTCAATTCATACAAGAACATTATGGTGCTGCATTATAGATGAGAAGATACATTTTGCTATCTTAAATAGAGGGGCTTTATGTGATTTTTCATTCCCCTCCCCATCCTCCACACTCTTCTCTACTCCTTACCAAGAGGCTGAATTGTTCAATTAGGTACTGACTAATTATACTTCCATTTCTGTCTTCAGAGGGATTTCCAGAGCCATGGCTCTTGCCTTTCTTCATGGAAATGAAACCTCACTTTTGCCTAGGGATGAAGGGTCCATGCCACCCTTGCTCCTTACTGAAATGTTGTCTTCCACATTTGCTTCACTATTCACCTCTTGGTGCAGCTTTTACACACTCACTCCAACCTTGACAACGTGTGGATTCACCTTTACGTGAAGCATAATTGCTTGCATTTTCTGCATGCATTGCTTAAGCGTTACAAGAATACTCTGCTGCTTTCCTCATCATGAAGGGCAAGACAGCACTGTGACTAGGAATGTAGACTCAATCATAATCAAACACACAAGCAAAAAAGACCTATCTTGAGCTGTGGATTTATCACAACCTAGCTGTGAGATTCTGGGTCATGTTAGTACGTACATTTTGTCCTCTATTTGCTTTACTGTGATGGGGATAATTATAGTTTCTTCCAATCAGGCAGATACCAGGAAGCAACTCTTTGGGGAAACATTTTATAAAAGCATGTCACAATAACAGGGACATAGTAAACTCCTTAGAAATTATGGCAACTATTACACACACACACACACACACACACACACACGTATTGCAATATGTTCTTTCTACACATTAGATGCTTCATTAATGTTCTCTTCCTAAATTAATCATTTAAGGGAAGAAATGATCCATTAGAGCTAGGTGTGTAATTCTTTTTGCAGTTCAATTCTTTTTCTTTCTCTGTGCTACCTTTCCTTAATACACCAGCAGAACAGCACTCTTCTCCCCTTCCCTAACATGTATTTTTTTTCATCTTTTCTGTCCTCTTTCAGTGTGGCTTAGGACTTAACACCCACAGTGTTGAAGGCAAATTGTCTTGAGTTTCTATTTGGGTCAAAATATATCTAGCTATGTGCTAGTTTCTGAATATATGTGTCCTTCCATGGTTTATGAGTTGAAACCTGTTCTCCTATACAATATTATTAAGAGGTGATGCATACAGGAGGTGATTTAGGTCATGATGGCTTCATGTTCAAGACTAGGATTAGCGTCTTTATAAAACAGATTGCAGGGAGATTATTCTTTCCTTCTACCATTCAAGAACAGAAGGTGCCATGTATGAGCTGGCAGTCCCCACCAGACCCTCAGTCTGCTGACACTTTAGCCTCACGAACAGGGAGCAGCAACTTTCCATTGTTTATAAATTACCCCACCTAAGGAATTTTGTTATAGCAACGCCAGTGTATTAAGACACTAAAAGATCCTAAAGAAGCCCCACCACCTGCTTTAAACTCCAGTTTCCTCATCTGGAAAGGGGAGTGATCACTGTGAGGATGGAGTGGTTAGTATCCCTAACACTCTCCATGCAAGACAGGTACTAATGGAAGTGATCAACAGGTGTTCTCATCACTATTATTGTCATTGTCCCTAGTCACTACTTTGCTACCTGATAGTTAGCATAAAGCACTGATGATTAGTATAATACTGATAACCTGGCCTGATTTACAGAGAAAGCCTGAGGCATGACAGGTCTAAATGCAATGAAACAATATATATATTTTTTTCTAGCAGGAAATCAGAGTATGTAAGAGTTACTGTAAGAGCAAACAAGTCATCTACTCGGTGAAACTCTGACCCTAGAAACATAAAGAAGATAATCAGCTTAGTTCCAATAAAAGGAGAGGAAAGTAGAAACCAATGCTTACAAAATATTATATCTTTACATGTGCAATATTGTACTTATATTTTTCTAAGCCAGACAGGAAAATCCAATCTATAAGAAAATATTGACTGAGCCCAGGTTATGGGATAGATTTCTGAAAGACACTTCACATAATCTTATGATGTACTGTTTCTATCATTCTAATGTTATATGGATTAGAATACTTATTTTGTAGCTGGAAATGAGGTCAAATATCTAGTTTTTTTCTGCGTTTTTGCAGCAATAGGAATTGAACCAAGGTACTTCACAATGAAATAGAATCCTTTTTTTTTTTTTTTTTTTTTTTTTGAGATAGAGTTTCACTAAGTCATTAAGTTGCCCAGGCTGGGCTCAAACTTTGAATCTTCCTCACTCAAATGCCCTGATATCTGGGCTTACCAGTGTGCACAACCAAAACTGCCTTTTAGTTTCCTTTAATACTCCTCAAATGATTGCAATGTCTACTTTGCTATATCCTTAATTTAATTATCCTAAGATTTAGCATAGGCATTGGGATTTTAAAAATATTTCTATATATAGTAGTTTCTCCAAATTTCCTCTTCTCCTGGAATCCCAGACTGTGATCTTATTTTGAAATGCAGTCTTCACAGATGGGAAGTTAAGATATAGATGTTCTGCCATGCAGATGATAAGATTATATTTGTTTGCGGTGGGTCCTCAATCCTGAAATCTTCACAGTGAGCGTCACATTTCAACAATTTCAGTGAAATCTTCCAGTTTACAGAGGTGTAATAGAATAAATTTCTTTGGTGACAGCCACAGGAACCTAATGCACAAGATGTTTCTAATAGATAGGTAGGTTTTGTAGTTACTATTGCAGTTAGCTTACCTTGAATCACGTTAATCATCCCCACCTGTACTCCTCCATCATTGGACTCAGACCTCTACAGCATCTCTCACAGCTGCCCTGAAATGGGTGAAATTATTTGCACAATAGTAACACTTTAAGTATTTCATGTGACCCTCTCAGAGTAACATGGATACTCAGGAATCGTGCGACCAATCTAGGTCTGTTCTATTTTTTACCTCTTTCTTTAAAAATCTTCCCCCTATGAGAATTCCAAAAGAATATTTTCAAAGAGAAAAGTGCAATCATAGTAGTGGAGGAACTGCTCTTGAAGCTTATTAGCTTGTGACTCATACTCCTGAAAGGAGCTAATACCTTAATTTCATATTTCTCTGCTCAAATGCAGACCAAGGCATAAACTGAAATGAAACTTTACACTAATGGCTTCTTAATTATACCCATCTAAAAGCAATTACCTGAGTTTTAGCAGATACAAAGTTAGGGTTGATGGGACCAGCAGATGAGAAATAAGATGAAAGGTCATCTGCAGAAAAAGATCAGTGAAGAGGAGATAAAATACAGTGAGGATAGAGAAAAAATAGCCACAGATAAGTAAAGGTTGATAAATTTCTAACAATAGTTTTGCCTGGTTTCTGAAACACATTTGCCCCTTTCTCCCCTAACAGTTAGAAATGGGGTTAAAGAAGAAATGTTTTATGTCAAGATAGAGACTGACTAAATATGTGACCTTGTTACCACAACTGAAATTACTTTATCCCATACTGTAAGCCAAAATTTACTAGTGGAATCAGGATTCAGCTGCACAGCATTTGAATAAATATGCTTGGCAAGCTATAGATTAAAATGATGCATATTTAGCAAGAGCTTGGTTTTCAAAATCACATCTAGGATTGTGTGTATGTGTGTATGTGTGTGTGTGTGTGTATGTCTGTACATCTAAAATATTGTTCTCATAGTGGGAGATTATGATGCCACTGTGTGTTGTATGCTTTTCTATTTTGTTTGGATTATTTACAATGAAAGTGTAGTCATTGTGGATAAAAGAGAAATTTCAAAAGTAGAGACCAGGTAGAAATCTAGGCAGAAAATAGTCAGATTTAGTTCATTGCAGCTATCTTTATTAAATACAGACTTGATTAAATTTTGATTCTAGAAGCAGGTTTGAAACACTGCTCAAGATAAACTGAGACCCGTGAATCAGAGCACATTGTGTAAGGGATGTGTTCTATGAAGCTTTGCATCATAACTAAGAATTTCGAAATTTGAAAGCCTTTGGATGTTGTCTGCAATTCAACTTCTTTCCCTTCTTTCCACTTCCTTTTCATTCCTTTCTTCCTCCCTACTTTCCTTCCTTCCTTTTTCCCCTCCTGTTTCTCTCCTTCCACCTCCCTCCTTTTTATGCTCTTCCTCACACACAGAATCCATTTCATTTATTCATTTTAACTTTTTGACACGTTATACTTGGATTTGCCACCTGCTACCCTACATAGTCTTAATGTCCGTTCCCCTTTTAAAGAGTAAAGTCAATGTATGTCTTAACAAAGTTGTCTTTAAGAAGGTCTGCCAGCCCTTCCCACTTTTCTTTCCCTTTATACATCAGTCAGTTGAGCCAACTCTTCATTTAGAGTCTTCAGTGTTTCTTAAAAAAAGCTGATATAACTTCAGTGTGGAGAGAAATCAGTGACGGATTGAGCATCATGAGCTTGTTGATGTCCACTTGTTGATGTCCACTCAAAATACTTTTGCAGTTCTTGCATATGTAAAGTCAATAGGAAGGACTGGTATCCGGTCTGAAAACACTCTGTGCCCTGTGACAGCCACTAGATTTGCTTCCATTTTTAGTGACAGAATTCAAACAACAAGAAACCTTTACTCTTGACACCAACACAATTTAAAATAACAGCTAACATATTAGTTTTTGAGGTTCCCTATCCTGTTAGTTGCTTTATGAGTGATAATTCACTTTATGTGCAGCCCTTCCCTGTCCCTCAGTTCAGTAACATCATAGTAGTTGCTTGAACTCTGCCGTCGTGGCTGTATTTATGCACTAGAAATCTGCATGTGCTAAAAATCAGGGATTTGTTTGGGGAGAAGAAAAACTTGTTAAATATTAGCTGGCATACGGCAGTTCTTCCTAAACTAGAATGGAATTCCTTTCATTTATCTAGATTCCTATTAAAGCCCTGCTATTTGTTGGATGTGCAGTTGACATCATAGGAACAAATAGTACTAAGATAACTTCCAAATAAAGAAATGCACAGAGACTGAACAATTTAATAAAATCAAAGGTGGTGATATCAAATAACTATCAAAGCAAGAGGAGCCATGGTGGCCTATGCCTCCAATCCAGAATTCTGGGAGGCTTAGGCAAAAGAATTGCAAACTTAAACCCAGGATAGGCAACTTAGCAAGAAATCATACCAGAATTAAAAACAAATAAACAAAAAAACCAAATAAATAGATAAACTTACAGAAGGGCTGGGGATGCAGTTCAGTGTGAAGGCATGTATTTAGACCATACACACACACACACACACACACACACACACACACACACACAGGCACACACACACAAAATGGCAAGAAGTAAAATACCACCTTGGAATGAATAAAAAAAATAACACTTATGGATGTATAAAGTTCATTGCAGATGATCGGTAAATGACTAATCTTTGATAAAAAATTGGGACATATTTATTTTGCTCCTTCCTTTTCAGTGTGTATCAACAGCAATCAAGTGGATTCAAATTTAAAGAGACCTTTTTACTGTTGTAATTTTTACTGCTTTTATGGTTATTTTGTTTCTTAGTTCTTCTGTTAGCTTTTCCCTATGACAGTTCCCCATAGTCTTAATAAGGTAACAACCCGTTTCCAACTTTGAGCTGGTGATGTAACTTTGCTCTTAGCAGTCTACGTCCTAAAATTGTGAGGCAACGGATGTCTGTTTTGTTGTTACAACACCAGTTGTACACATTATAGCAGCCCTAGGAATGGAACACTCTCCATTTTATGTTTTCCCTCGATCCGCCTTCCTGTTAACTTGTTTTTATTCCTATTCTCATGCTGTGCAGTGGGGTTCCTGTACAACGCCATGCTGAGTCCAAGATCCTTGGCTGCCACATGATAAATATCAGCAACTGTTTTGTGAGATAATAAAACAGAGTTTATTGGCTTATGTAGCTTAAGAAAAAACTAGAAATATGATTGTAAGCAAAGTTCGATCAAGCAATTTGATGCTACCACCAGGATGTATTCAAAATCCTTCCCCTTTTTCACTCAGGGAGAGGCATCGCCTTCATCCTGTGTCTGGCTTTTCTGGTGTAAACCAGATATCTCCAGTCATCTCTGATTTCATCCATGAAGATTTTCAGTTGCAAGCAAAAGTGACTAACACTAATAGAAACCACCTGAAATTAGGAAGAGTTTCACATGATTCTCAATGAAAATATATATAATAGATATTTTCTTCCTGGAGCATGATGTGTATACATTTAAATTCAGCAGACTAGAGTGTCTGGGCTTCTTGGCTAATACAGAGGGAGCCCCTGAACTGAGTCTCACGTGTCTTAACTGGCTACCACTAGGTAGGTAGCCAAGGTCCAGTGCCTACATTAGAGTTGTCAGGAGCAAAACATGGGTAAGCTTCCTATAGTAAACAGAAGCCAGGGAGGTGGGGCCATTACCACCACACTCAGAGACTTTTTAGCGAAGGGGAGTGGGGAGTTGAATGCTGAGAACACAACCAAAAATTCCCTCCATACTGTCCAAGTATACAAAGACTTTTTAAATGTTTCAGTTCACTATCCTCCACTAGCATTGCATAGGGCAAACAGATGTGTCTGAGTTATTCTCCTTGCTTCCCTTCCAAGTTCTACACTTTTAGATTCATTGCTTTGTTTACTCTGCATAACTCAAATTTGAATTAAACTGACACATCACTCACATTCCTTTTTCAAATTTTGATGACTCATTAAATGGATTTGAATGGCTTTAGAAGATTTTCCACACCTCAAAAGCACCCAGCTGACCCTTTAAAGATATGAAACTCCATTTAAAAATGGACAGATTCTTGAATGTGGGTCTTAGTATATAAACCAACCATTAAACATAGCTTTATCTATAATTTAGAAAGAGAAGAAGCAGAACATTTCTTCAAATTTATTTTTGTTATTGTCATGGAGGGAGGATTATTCCCTACACCAATTGGTTTCATGTTTTTAAGTCTTCTTGATTGATGCTCTGGGTAAAAGCTTCAAATGAACAAAATTTCTGCTAAAAGCTGTACTTATGTGATTCTCTCAAACCACTAGCATTTAAAGACTAGAATGCACTGGTTTCTAGGGTATAGAGTAAAAGGATTTAAGAACAAAATTAGTAACTTGTTCCAGCAATTAGAGCTGAGTTTAATTACAAACTAACCTCTTGATAGACCATTTGACAGTCAGTGCAAAGTGAGAGAAAGAGATCAGAAAACTGCTAGAAGCAGCAGAGAAAGAACTTTCCTGCATATTTATTTTTGCTCACATTATCTCCAGGCCTGGAGTTGCTTTTATGAGAACAAGGTAACAGATTTTGTTCTTTAAAATGGTTTATTTTTTGACTTAGCAATAGGGTTTTATTTTTGCATGCTTTCTGTTCTACCTATCCAACAGGCAATTTGGGATCCTGGACTCCATGCTCATCTAACACTAATTGTATCCAGTATGTTCCATTTTCCTCCCAAGAGACAACTCTTATTATTAGAATGGAGGATACCAACCATGCCTGTTGCCAAAGTTATCAAAGTGTACAGGGCTTAGAGACCTCCTTGATCCAACTCAGATGTATTACAGATGTGCACAGTTAAGTTCTGGAGAGGGTGTTAGTCTCCCACAATCATGTATCAGTGGTAGTGCTGAGACCTCACCACGGAACTTCATAAGACAAAATGCCCAAGGGCCTCTTTTGGGAACAAAGTAGGGTTTATAGCACCTGTGGTTGCATTGGAGTCATTTATATTTTTCCTGAAAGCATTTCCCAAAAAGGAGCCCTCCAAAAGATAAATAGTAGGTCATTCTTTTACCACTGCATTTCTCCCCAAGCACCAGAGCTAGGATCCATTTACTGGTTTGTTATATTGATACAATTCTATGCAGAGCAGATCTGGCCCTGTGCACAAAGCCAATTACATTAGAGGCAGGACTGAGTTGAGTGGAAGAAAGCATGTGGTTAGGAATGAGCAGAATTGGCACAATACCTCAACTGCTTTCCTCCGGTCATGAGCAAGCCTCCTCACCTCATTTGTTTCACTTCTCTTCACTTCTACATGGGAAAAGCAATTTCTTTACCATCATTGCATTAATTCAGCAAACATTATTAAGCACCTAGGATGTGCCAGACACTGAACTGACTTCTAGAAATATGATGCAAATTAAACAAAGGAGCTAAACTCACAGGTTTTTATACTGTATTCTGAGAAAAGTACTGACAAAGTGCATGTTTAAGAAGAGACACAGAATGCTAAGAATTGTGTCGTGGCGCAACTCTGAAAGGAAGCATACAAAGTTCAGGAACTGTTTAACACAGAGATCTGAGGTTGTATACAGTAGGAATGGCCAAGGCAGGACAAAAAAGCTATTCATGAATGAAAAACATTCCATGTGATATAACAATGAAGAGGTTGTATGAGCCTATGCTAATACCATATAACTTTAGACTTTATTAATGAGAATAATATTCTTTGAAGAATATATATGCATGACTCATAATTTTCAAAGTGTTTTCAATTCTATAAAGTATTTTTATAATTTATTTGTTTAAAAACTTATTGGAATATAAAATGTAGAGTCATAATATCTTTTTTGAGAGGTCAGGGTCTTGAGTGCTACAGACTGATTTTGAGTCTTGGATCTACCAACTGTTATCTTTGTGGCTTTAGATTTGCTTTTGCTTACACTCTAGTCATCTCGATTTTCTTCTCTATAAAAGGGAAGGCATGTATCTTGGAGGCATTTTATGAGGCTTTACTATATATTTGAAAGTCAGACACAGCACAGTGGCTGACTCTGAAAATGACTTAGTGATACCATAATCAAGATGGTGTATTCACCAATCCTAATTTCTCTTGTAACAGTGTACTTAATTCCCTTGGAAATAGTACTATTAAGTCAGGAGCCCTACTAGAATAACCACCTCGCACATTTCCTCCCTACAACTTACATTGTTGGGAAAGTGCAAGAATAATTTGGCAGGCAGGTTCAAAGTGAGCCATGGGTCATTTCCAGGATTTTTTGCTAGAGAGACAGAGAGAGAGACAGAGACAGAGACACAGAGACAGACAGAAAGACAGAGAGAGGGGTGGTCCCCTCCACCCTCTACTATAATCACACAGAGCTTACCTTTGAAACCGTGGATATGGTCAAGGAGAAGAAGGCCATTTCTAATAGTCTATTTAGCAGCAGGGTTGGGGTTAGGAGCAGTATGCAAACATTTTGACATTCAGTTTGGCTGCGTTGCTGTCCTCACCTTTCCTGAAAAAATTCTTCCATGCAATTATGAACAAAATGCCTTCTATGCATAAAAATGTCACCATAAAATCCACTATTTTGTAAAATTAATATGCACCTATTAAAATTATATAATCCATGTAAATAGTTGGGCACAGTTGCAGGTGCCTGAAATTCCAAAACTTGTGAAGCTGAGATGAGAGGATTGCTAGAATCTAAGAGCTTGGAACCAAACTGAGCCATGTAATAAGACCTTGTCTCAAAAAATGCACCTATGTTTTCTAGCAATATAATACTTATGCTTCCCATGTTTCCTGTGAATGTACTATGGTCTTCAAAGAGCTAAATACATAGTCACAATCAACTCACAATAATGCATTATATACCTTACTTCTAGACAACATTTCTTGCTAAATATAAGGAATGTCTACACCTGTAAGAGTTCTTTGTTTTTCACTATAAAGTTACTTTCTTGAGGGGCAAGTCGTTCTAGATTTTGATTCATGGATGTTTTGGACAATCTATTAAAGTTTCCAGTCATGAACCATTCCTCCAAAATGCTCTTTTACATATAAGACCATCTTTCACTGGATGTTCAGAGACCGTGGTCCCCAGGAAAGCCACCTGGGCCTTTGATATAGTGATTTCATGTTCAGGAGAAACTTAGATTTTCATTGACTTTTACTGTTTTACTATTTATTGGAGTGACTGAGTCTGATGTTCAAAATACATGGGTTACTTCAAACCTGAGTGGTTTCTGGAGCCAAATGGTAGTTGAGAGGACACTGCACCCGTCTCATTCTTTGCAGTTTTTTCTATGGCTTTAAGAGTCCATGAGTTCTCCTGAGTCACCAAGCCTAGAGAGATGGTTTGGGTTAATCCCAGAGGCATTAGCTTAAGCCAGGAAGAGGGAAATAACGCTAGTCTTTTCCCCTTTAGTGAAATGAAAAAAACAAGGTGGAATGAAATCTACCACTTCCACCAAATCCATATTTGCTTGTTTCAATCCACTGTATATAAGGTAGCAATTTTATTTCATTTAATTAAGTTTATATGTCATCTGGGAAATACAAACATAATAGAGTTAGCACCTGCCCTTGGAAAGTTTACAGGTACATTATATCATTCACTATTATTAGTGATATTATTCTTCTCATTTAATTAACATATTGATAATTTGTAATCTAGGATGGAAAACATTTGAAGAACCAGGATATAATCCACTCTTTAATGAAATCCTTAAAGTAACTCTGTGAAGTAGATATTGTTATTCTTAGATTATAGATAGGAAAATGAGACAGAAATAAGAAAAAATGCTTGTCTAAAGTCTCAGCTTCTAAATGGCAGAAATTTTGGCTGTTTGGCCCTAGTTTTCTGCTCATAAGTACTGGGTTTTTTTTTTTATTCTTATATAGGAAGTATTTCTAGCTAAGATTACATTGAATTTGCAACAAAAATTCTGGGCTATCGGTTTTCTTACAACTGTCCATTTTTTTTACGAGTGGAATTATGTTTTAAACAGTTAAATTATTTAAACACAAATTTATTCTGTAATAAGTGGTAGACTCAGGACCAAACAAAAATTTCCTTTTTGAGAACACACACACACACACACACACACACACACACACACACACACACACACTAAGCAACAAGATAAGTACACAAAAAAAAGATTTTGCAGATAGCCATGAGATCATGGGAAACATTAAACAACCTAGACACCTAGGCCTTATCAAGTCCCTGACACTGTTACTGTTACTAATTTCTTAACCAAAGAATTTTGTGTAAAACTTTACCTACCACACAACCTCAGGAGTATAGACCCTAAATACACTACACTTTATACTAACAAGTTAAAAAAGAGAGAAGTCTAATTTGTGTCATAGTTCAGAGAATTCAATGTTTGGTTGGCTGATTCTAAGAGAGAAACATGATGGTACGGACTCAAGGGTATATACCCTAAATACTGAAATTGCTTTTGATGTAATTCACAATCTACCAGTTTTTAGAAGAGTTTTTATTCATTTACTGATTAGCCTTAGAACTGTTTCCTAAGTTCTTTTTTATAGTTTGTCTTTTGCCTTAGTTTCCATTCTAAATAGCAGACTCTCTATAGTTAATTCTTGTCCTTGTCATTTTTCTGTTACTGAGGTAAACTACCTGAGAAAATCAACTTAGAAGGAAGTTTTCGTTTGGCTTATTGTTTTAGAGGTTCAGTCCATGGTCAACTTATTCCATTGATTTGGGGACTGTGACATGGTAGCACATCTTATGAGAGCATTTGTTGGAGCATAGTTAGTCAGCTCACTAAAACCAGAAAGAAAAGAGGAAGAAAGGAAGAGGTTAGGGGAAAAATGTATTTCCAAAGCATATGTCAGTGATCAGTTTCTACCACTTGCCAATACCCCATGTATTACTCAGTTTTCTCATGACTGAGACACTACTCTTTACACTAACAACTTAAAAAAAGACAAGTCTAATTTGTGTCTCAGTTGGAAGAATTCAGTTTTTGGTTGGCTGGTTCTAAGACAGGAACATGATGGTATAAAAATGAGGCAGTGCAAAGCTGCTTACTTAAGGTGGCTGGAAAACAGAACAGGACAACTGTGCCAGAAAAGAAGGGGTGAAGGACCAGTCATAGACTCCCAAGACCCTTGTCTTGGTTACTTTTTTTTTGTTATTCAGACAAAATACCCAACACCCAAAATGAAGGAAGGAAAGGTTTATTTAGCTTACAGTTTGTGGAGGTTTTAGTCCATACTTGGCTGGCTCCGAGGCAGAAGATAGGAAAGCAACAAGAGCAAAGGGGGAAACGACAGCCAAACAGCAAACAGCCAGAGCAAAAAGGAGGAATGGCGGCAAGCTTTTTTTTTGCCTTACTTTGTAAACAGGCTACCCCCACCTAAGGGGCGTGTAGCTCTCACATAATCTCTATGCCCTCCTCTTCCACAGGCTCAGGATGTATACAAAGTAAGCACCCTGGCTTCCTGCTGAGTCACGTAGCCAAACCTCTAGACTCCCCAAGTTGACACAATGTATCAACCATAACACTCTACCCCTTGTCAACTTGGCAACCAGATATATATTTTTTAAACCAGTTTTTAGATACAAAGACATGTTATTATATTAGAACCATAACATTTTACCCCCCAAAGACTCCTGCATATCCCTTTATGCAAAGGGCATTTAGTTTATCTGTAAGAGTTGACAAAGTCCTAACAGTTGTAGCATGGCTGAAGAGTCTAAGTCTCAAGCCTCTAAGACGTAAGGCAAACTCTTAGCTGTGAGCCCCTCTATAAATGAAAAGTTAAACACTCCCAACATTTAATGGCACAAAATAGGCAGTACCATTTTAAAAGGTATAAACAGGGGGAAACAGAGTATGGGGACCAAAGCAAGTCTAAAAATCCAGTAGGGCTAACATTATGTCCTGTAATTTTACATGTAGCATCTGAAGCAACTTGTGGCACATTGTAAGCTCTAAAGGGTTTGCATGAGTCCACCCTTATGGCACTTTTGGTGGTTATAGCTTTTATGGCTTTTTTTTTTAGGCCCACTTTGCTTTTTTTTTTTTGCAGCTTTTTTCTGATGATCTATGGTCTTGGCTTTTTTAAACTTTTGAGGTCTCCAGTGTCCCTTTTGTTTTATATTCACAGCTTGATGTACTATCTCTTTAGGGGCACACTGTCTGACCTTTTAGACCTTTTGAAATTTGGTGGAAGTTTTTTTAACCTTAGGACTCTTGTATTTTTTATGTACCTAAAGCCAGGGCTACGGGGATGATGCCAAGGTCTGCTGCCACCTGAAGCAGTAGCCAAGTTGTTTTTTTGGCCATAAGGGTCGAGTGCCTGGATTGCTGGGCACCCTGAATCTAATTTTGCAGAGCAGGTTTTTTATGCTGCCGCCATTTTGGAACCTCGTGCGGCCACGGCCGCCATTTTGGAACATGGTGCTCCGAGGTTTTTTTTTAAGGCAAGATCTGTCACCTTTGCAGTTTTGAGGCTGCAAAGGGTGGAGACTTGCTGCTTTTTTGTGATGCCCTCAGGCCATCTTTT
>NW_004955419.1:8930077-8998841 GCF_000276665.1 Chinchilla lanigera
AACAGCCGAAGGCATTTTAGCACTTTTTTTTAGGTGACATCTCTGAACCTTTTTGAACACTTTTCACAAGGCATTTTTAAAGGCTGTTGAACCACATGGTCAGATATAGTCACAGCAACGACCCCACTCCTGGTACCAAATTTTGTCTTGGTTACTTTTTTCTCGTTGTTGAGACAAAATACCCAACGCCCAAAATGAAAAAAGGAAAGGTTTATTTAGCTTACAGTTTGTGGAGGTTTTAGTCCATACTTGGCTGGCTCCAAAGCAGAAGATAACAAATCAACAAGAGCAAAGGGGGAAACGACAGCCAAACAGCAAACAGCCAGAGCAAAAAGGAGGAATGGCGGCAAGCTTTTTTTTTGCCTTACTTTATAAACAGGCTATCCCCACCTAAGGGGCATATAGCTCTCACATAATCTCTATGCCCTCCTCTTCCACAGGCTCAAGATATATACAAAGTAAGCACCCTGGCTTTCTGCTGAGTCACATAGCCAAACCTCTAGACTCCCCAAGTTGACACAATATATCAACCATAACAACCCTCATGACCGTGTCTGTCTGACCCATCCATCGTACTCCAAATGTTGCTCTACCAATCCCCTGGGTGAGTCCACAGGGGGATTTTACTGATTTCTGCAATGTTCTCAATCCATCATTTTTCCTGGTCCTAAACAAAGTACTTCATTCCTTTCTAATGGTTGGTGCAGACCTCTTCAGCAGCCACACCCACTTTGGCCCCAATTTACACATTTCCTTTGGAGTCAAAACTTAAGTTCTTAAAATCTCTTTTGCTCTGTTTTTGCTGATTTTTATGATTAATTTGGCTAAAAATATCCAGCGAAGCTCTTATCATAACCTCATTTCTGGCACAGTTGTCCTGTTCTGTTTCCCAGCCACCTTAAGTAAGCAGCTTTGCACTGCCTCATTTTTGCACCATCATGTTCCTGTCTTAGAGGCTGCTTTGAAAATTTATACACTAGTCCATTTTAAAAAATTATAAATTGTTCCACTGCTTGTAAACTCAGTATCCCACAAAGTCTCAGAACAAGGAAAATATTGACAATTTCCTGCCAGAGTGTAACACATGTGGCCTTTAGTCCAACAGTCAATGGGATCCTTATTCTCAGCTGAAAGCTCTGGAGCCTCGCCTTCACTGTCTGCATTCAAATTAACATTCTGGCTTTCTGAGCTCTACACTTTCTGAAGACTATCCTTATAGTACCCAAAGGCTTATCTAGCCCATACCGCCAAATTTTTCCAAACACTTCTAGCAAATCCATTGCAGAGGCTTCTAAATCGTATCATTGGGTATAGTTACAATAATGAACTCACTTCTGCAGTATGAATTTTCTCCACTAGTCAGCTTCCTCATCACTGATCCACAACACCTGAGATCCATCAGTTAAAATTGAAGAAGTTAAATTTGGGAAATTCACTCCATAGTTGTGGCTTCAAGTGAGGAACATCAGGGCCAAAGTATGTAGCATAGAAAAGATACTTTGGTCATGATGGCCAAGGCCACACCACCTAGATATACCCAGAAAGGTGTTTTACCTGTTCCCTGGGTGAATTCCAAAACTAATCAATTGACAATCCACCTGAACTATGATATTCAGAGGTTTCAGTCCATAGCCAGCTGGCTCCATTGCTTCTAGGCCTATGGCAAGGGAGAGGGGAGCAAGTGATGGAGGTAAGCCACTTCTTTCATGGAGGGAAGGAAGAAGGAGAAGGAGGAGAAGAACAAGGAGGAGAAGGAGGAGAGAGAGAAAGACAGAAAGAGAGAAAGGGAAAGAGAGAGCAGAGAGAGAGAGACAGAGAAGGAGAGAATGAACATATCCTTCAAGGTATGTTCCCAGTGACCTACTTCCTCTAACTAGGTCTCACTTCTTAAATTTTGCAGTACTTCCCCATAGTCTGTTAAGCCACAACTCCAAGAATGGGCTAATCCGCTAATGAGAGTAGATCCCTCCTGACACATTTACCGTTCAAAGGCCCCACCTCCAAACACTGTTCTATGGGGGAATCACAGTTTCGACACATGAATTTGTTGGAACACTTAAAACCAAGGCAGAATACTTTCTATTTGTGGAGGCTTGGACATGGGAGAGAGATTCTCTGATGAGGGGTTAAGAAAATAAAGAAAGAGACAGAATCCAATGTGTGTGTGGTTTGAAAAACAGCATAAAAACTTGCCATTTTTATGATTGATTTGTAGTCTCTCTGCTAGATTTCTTTGTTTCTTTAGTTCCTTTGTGGCTGTGAGAGTATTTACTTTGACATTTGAAGTGACATTAACCAAGATTACAAGGTTTTCATGTTTACCCAAAGGGGAACATGGTTTTAGGAAGGCTGAGTAACTTTGTTCCAGGGCAACAGCTCCATCTTTCCCCCAAGCCTGCAGCTTGGCTCTTTTGAGTGTCTCGTATGGGCCTCTTAGGCCTCAGGGCACTGTGTGCCCAGGGATGCACCACTAGAACCCTACGGTTGCAACACTACCTGCAATTTCTCACTTTCTTCAGGGCTGGAATGCTTTATGTCTTGGCTCCTAAGTCTTAACAGAGGCAATAACAATCCCTTTAATAAATGCTGTTGCTGGATTATATTTTACAGATGACCATACTGTTGCTTACCTTTCTTGATTGTCACTAAAAATCTGTTTTGATACAATACATCAGACTCATCGCTCCACACTTGGCCTATGATCACTTTGGGCAAATGTTTTTATTTCTGAAATGACTTCTGGAGTGGTGTTTGGGTTGGCTGACCAGGTGGCCTGACTTCCATTTTGTTTTTCATCATCTCTGTAAATCTATTCAGCAGGCTTATATATTTAGATGTGATCTTTATGTAAGCCTTGGGATGAGTTGCAGGGATTTTCTTTCACCTATGCAAAGTGTAAAGGTAAAGTCTTATCCTAAGACTCTTTTCCCAGAATTTTATTCATTTTTTTATGTAGAGAGTAGGTTAAAGATAGAGAATATTACAGAATATATCCCACTTTACTTTCCAGTAGAGCTTGCATTATCCCCTCTTCTAACAGTGTTACGTGATCATCATAATTTGCTGCTGAGATGAAGTAAACATCATTTTTCCTAAGGCTATGGCATCCTTTAAATTTCAAGTGTAAATATGAATTGTATCCATATGCAGTTGCTATTCATGTCATTTTGTTTACTAGGCCTAAAGCTCTTTGAAGGCAGGAAGCTAGTTTCTTTGCTACTTACTCCCTTATCCCAAGCTGTGTACAATAGTGGGGCTCAGTGTTGCTTCTGTGATGATGATAATTACATTTGCCTCATTTTCATACTTTGCATTATGTTACTGATTTGATTTTTATCCCCCTCTTGCTCTTCTCAGACTGTAGAGTCTATATTGATTCCTATATCAAGGAGGACAAGGTGAATGAAATTAACATTGCAAGGCAACTAAGCCAAGTGAACCATAGCAAATATTTGCAGTCAGGCTATTTTATGGAACAAGAGGAACAGTGTGATTAAAACAACCTTGGGAGCCTCAATGCCAGCGTTTGACTGTTAATCCCACCCTTTGTGTGGGGTGGTCTTGTCAAATTGTTGATCATGTCTATACTTCACTATTTCCATCTGTAAAGTGAGGACAATAATCATGCTTATTTTAGTGATTAGGACTGTGAAAGGAAATAAGCCATATAAATTGCCTGTAATAAAACATTAACTAGCAATAATGCAACATTGTAATTTAAATATTTATATTTCTCATCGTTTGCAAATATTAAAACTAAGAGACACAGTAAGGAGCAGAACTAAAATCATATAAAACCTGATGTTTTAACATAGTTCTGGAGAATGATTGTATTGATAAATATCATAGGAAAGAATAGTGATTAGGCATATAATATATTGAGTGTTAAGTATCTGCCCAATGATATGCTAAAATCTTTGCAAGCAGCCTCTCATTTACTTCACAACACAATGAGGCAGTTTATATTATTGCCCTAATTTCACAAATGCACATATATTGCACCAGAGATGTGTCACAACCTGGTAAAACAATCCATTAATGGTAAAGGTAAGAGTTGAATGAGGTCTTCCTGATCCCAAGACCACATATTTTAACTCTACAAAGATGACTCCCAAGATAGGAAACCATTTATTTGTCTAAAACTAAGACATCGAAGCTGTGTTGGTTTAGGGGATATTTTTGCAAGGGAACACAATATAATCCAGGACACATATTTTATATAATTATTTACAATAGTTACCCAAAGAATGATATACAAAAGAGTGCAGGAAATCTATCCACACACTAAGACCAAGGAATCCAGATGAGGGCCTGGATCCCATGAAAATGTCCTGCTTGAGTCCAGCTTAAGACCTAGAGCTTATAACATTGCCTCCCACAAGTCCAGCTGGAGACCCAGAGCCCATAACCATATCTCATGCAGCTGATTTCATGGATCTATGCTGTGAAGGCCCAAAGGTCAGTGGTGGAATCTAGGAATTCTGTGCCAGCGGGATGAAGGATCTCGGCTAGCAGGCTGAGGGATCTGCACTGGAGCTAGGCAGCAACGTGCAAAGTAAGAACCAGAGCTCCCCTGGAAGGCACCACAGCCATCCTCCGCAACAGTGAGATCCCAAGCTCCTCCAATGGTGAAGACAACTGAGTTCCCATCAGGAAAGCCAACGCACCAAGTTTCTTCAGGAGACAGAGCTGTGCATTTTCTTCCCATCCGGAGCCAGGAAGCGATGCTCAGAGTGAGGATCGGAGCTCCCCCAAAGTGAACCAAAGCTACTCTCAGTGCCAACAAGGTCCCAAGCTCCTTAGAAGATGAAAAGAGCCAAGTTCATCTGGAAAGCCAGCACGACGAGATCCTCCAAAACAACCAACAGCTTCTTACAGCTTCTATCAGCTCCCAACAACCTCTCTTCTTCTCCAGTTCTGCCTCTTATGCTGCTGGCAACAATCCCTAGGTGGGCCTCCCACACCAAGCACCATACTTACTCAGTTCAGCTGGGGGTTATAAGGTGACCACCAGTTATCAGTCCACTACAGAAGCAATGTTCACCATGTGTGTGCAGTGGAGGGTATCGCTAAATAGTGAAATGTGAACACGGTTTTGAAAGGGAATCCACGGTTTACAAGCAAGATTTTATAATCTGTTGGAAGATTCCTCCAGAGGACATGTTAAAAAGACGGCTTGCATGCAACTTAATGAGAGGTTACATCAAATACACCGGGCTCTGTGTAGGTGGGATGTGCACTGAAAATTAAATTCATGCTGGAAATGTTAATAAATGCATACACATGTTCGTCTTTGTAATGTGTTCTTTGTTTTTCTCATTTTCTCCATGTTAAAACAACGTTCGGGCTTCTCCTGGGACCTACTTTCTCCCTGCTTTTTTGTTTTTGCTTTCTGTCTCTGTCTTGGCCCTCCTTTTTCATGCCCTCTGGATGCATTTCCAGGGCTTGAGACGTCCAGGACTCAGGGAAACCTCCTGATCGGAGCTGGGAGCTGGTAATGAAGTCACAATGAATGAGGAATGGAAAAGAAGCCTCTCGGGGCTGGCAGAGCACACAGCAGGCAATAGTCAGAGTGAAGCTAAAACCAACACTATCCTAATGATATCTGAAGTCTGCCGGTGGCCCATACAACAAAGTGCAAACACTTCTGTAAAATGTTCACATCCTTAGGGTGTTGGCTCTCTTCCAGCCCTAACTGGCCATTATGACTTTTTACATTCTCTACCTTGACATCTGGTATGTCTCTCTAACTGGCTAGCTCTTTCATTCATTGTTCCATATCTAATTCAAAGGAGGTTTTCTTGGCAAACTCTTTCTTCTGTAATATTCCAGTGAAAGGTCGAGGCCCGGGGATCATGATTTTTACAGTCCTTCCCATTTACTATTTCTGCACCATTAATGTCAGTACTCACACGCACTTCTCAGTTTTTGAATGACTAACAAAAATAGGCTAAACGCCTCAATGACTTTTAAAAAATTAGCTCACCTAGTAAATTTGTTAGATGCATGTTTATACATATTTAAAATGAGGATTCTGAGGCCTAGAGACATTTAGTATATTCCTGAGTTCTCACCACCCAAATCTAGCTGAGCCACAGTTAATATTGTAATCTCTGACTTCAACACAAGTACAATTAACAGGTGTCCCTGACCATTTTATGTTAGTGAATATTGGTTGTTCACATGTAACTCTGTTAAGCAGTTTTCTGTTGATGGGACAAAACATCAAGGGGGAAGAGCAAGAGAAGAAAGCAGTTCACAGTTTGGCAACCAGGGAGCAGAAGAATGTAGTCGCCAAGGGCAAACCCCCATGGAATCCCTTTAAGTTGGCTGTACTTCTGACATCTCCCTCACCTCCCAGTACCAGCATCAAATTAGAAACCTGTCAATGGGTCAGTCCACTGATGAAGCTAGATCCCTCCTGATCCAATCATCTTCCAAAAACCACAAGAGCTTTTAGATAGACACTTTAGATACACATCATCACAAAAATCATTACCATTAGCCCTGGCTTGAGTTGAAGACAAAACTGGTTTCTTAGTCTTCTGAATGAGGCAGTATGGGTGGTAGACTGAACACCTATCTGAGGGCTATTCAAATCTAGTTGAAACAAGTTTGAACAAGTTTCTGAATCTCTCTAAGACTCAATCTCTATCTCTGTGTCATGGTAATAAAAATGGCAGTTTTGTAAAGTGATGCCAAAAAGTGGTCACATATCTGTAATACTGAAGGTATTGTAGCCCTCAGCCCAGTCTTGGTATATTTATGCTATCTTTCTCTGTGCTTGCTTAATATACTGGCCAAGAATGAAGATTCAAAAATGGCTGGAGGTGAGGGGAGTATGGGGAAAAAGAAAAGATAACGGTTTAAGATGGCTGCCGTTACTGAGGATTTAGTAGCTGAGTTCTTTAAAAGCTTTGGCAATGCTTTGCCATTCAAGCACGGCAGGAGAAAAGGATAGGAAATGAAAATGTTTTGAATAAGGAGTATGGGAAGAGCAGATGGGAAGGAAGGCAAGCAGAGCACTCCTTGCGGACAAGAAGAAGTTAAGTGCATTCTAGGAAAGCCCTTCTGAGTGTTTAGTGCCAAGAGTTTAGTACAAAAGACCCTGGATTTAAGACGGGGGTGTTGGCACATCATTAGTACACAAAGAGGAAGAGAAGAAATGTGAACCCAGTTTCTAGCAACTCCAAGAGATAGACCTGGGAAGCAGGATCTGCAGGTGTAGAATTATAATTCTTATTCCGCCATGGGTCACCACAAAGCCTTGAAATTCGTTTTTCCCCAGGAAAAGGAAAAAGAAATCCCTACTGTACCAGTAGTATCAAATGTAAAAATATAAAGAAAAACCAACAAATACCTCCTTAATGTTATAGCATAAGGTTTAAATATGTTGGACAGGTATTTATTTGAGGGGGTTATTTTCCCCATTTCCTTTCCTTTCCTTTCCTTAATGTCCATATTCATAAGTAAGAAAAAAGAATGTCAGTGGGCTTGTTTATTACGTGAACTTTACCAAAATAGACTCTAGCCCCATGCCTTGGTGTGTTGCAGCAAAGACTTATGGACAGCTTGAGATTGTCACTGTTCTGTCCTGTGAGCAAGATCAAAGTCCAGCTAGGGGTCCATTCCTCTTTTTCGCAGTCCACTCCAGAAATTCCAGGGAGTTAGGTGTTCAGCCAACCACGATATCTCTCACACAGATACCCAGAGCGTGAGATGCAGCAACCCAATGACATAGATACTGAGGTCCATTTATCTACTTGTTCTTTTATTCATTCATGACTCCTACTCATAAAAAGTTTCCACTGGGTTTTATGGAGGAATGAAGTCCACATAAGATATTGCTTGTTTTTACAGCAGAGTGTGACACATGTAGTTAACTACACTGGCTTGAAACCCTTCTCTTAGCTTCAAATACACGATTTTTGCTGCATCTATCTGCTTTATTTTCCTCTTTTGTAATCTGTGGGGAAATAGCATGTGTACTGCAGTTGTGAAGTGAGGATTAAACAAAATATACTACAGCTCTGGTCATAGTTGCTGGAACATAGTATTATTTGATAAATGACCATTAACATAGTAGTGGTGATGACAGCCATGCCAATGGAAGTTATAGTTTGCCCAGTAATAGATTCTATTATAATTATCCCTCAACATCTATGGCTAATTCTCCCAAGTCTTTGCTGGAAGTTGCAAGGAGGCAAATGTCCTACTGCTCAATAACCTAACAGAAGAAACTGCTGGATGAGTTGTGTAGAAAAGCCCTTTGTCAAGGAAAGAGAAGCCTGACAAAGTAAGCCTTTTCGTTTTTCAATGACAAATCCACAGAACACCACCTTTTGCACTGTGCTCGCCTATCAGAGGCCAGTTCCTCCATACGAGCTCCAGAAATTAAAGCGCTTCATCTTTCCAAGGCCTTTTCTGCAGCACATGTGATGAATAATATTGATTTTCAACTTGTATTCCTTGAACTATGCCTAGATTAGTAACACACTCTTGTTGGTGTCCCTGGGTGAGTTGTGATGGCGTGACCTTGGGGAATCTTTCTGGTCCTTGGCCCCTTGTCACAATTCTTCCCATGCTCTCTGCTCCAGTACACTCTGACTCAAGCAGCTCGCCACTACCATGCCCTTCTGCCTTGGTGCTCCCATGGTGCAGCAGGCAGTATCTGCACTGGAACCTTTGAAAATGTGAGACCAAAACAAACCTCTCCTTCTTCAAGTTTCATGTCAGATATTTTATTCCAACACAAAATAGCTGACCAGTACAGCATTTAGTCCCTGTTTGCTCTATTCTGCATCATTAATATCTTTCTCTACTGAATCAGTCCATTAGCACATTTAATATGTTTTCACCCATTAGATAAAGGAAACCCTCTCTAGACTTCAAGTTCCCTCCAGCCACTATGTTTCTTTCCTTAACATTTTCCACTTGCTAATACAACTTTGCTCATTGTCCATTCACTCTTCAATTTCCTTCACTTAGGTTTCCATTGACTTTATACTAGAATATATGGGATGAAAGTCACCAATAACCTCCATGTTGTCAAACCAGTAGGAATAGTTTGTCTTTTCTTTCCTTCGTACCTTTTCACAAGGTGACCCCCTTTTCTGGAGATGCACACTCCTCTGCTTCTATAATCATGTCTTGTACAATGAGGATAAAGTGAGCTGAACTGAATATGTCTTGGGGGAAAATAGCATATGTTTTCCTTCAAAATACCTTTCCCCTCAGTCATAATTATTGAGAAATTAGGCTAATCAAGGAATGGATTTCCAAGCCAGAAAGAAAGACTTTTTCATGCTTCTCACCCTCTTCTCTGTAACTAACACTTTACCTATGTTTCTGTACTTTGCATGTATTTACCTGGTTCTTTCCCTCTAACTCTGTTTATCTCTTTCCCTGTCTCAAAATTCATACCCATTACTATCAATCCATCATTAAGTACATGTCATCCAAATGAATTCTGAATCCATTATTATCATTATCATCACTATTGTTGCCTTTATGAGTTCATTTCTCCTTATTCCTCCTGATCTAGGCCACACGGAATCCTTGCTAGAATCCTACAATGCCTCCTTCACAAATTCTCACTTCTTCAAAGTATCTTTGTGTCTATATATTCATCAGTGCAGCTCAAACATAGGTAAGCATGATTGGCTTTTTTGTCTTATTGATGTCACTAAAGTCTAACTCATTAGCCAGAGAAGAAGTACAAGTGTCTCAAAATGACATGGATGGGTTTTCCTTGACTGTTTCTTTAATTTCATCTTATATCACCCTTTCTTTATACTTTATGTTTCACAACATGATATTTTGGGTTCTTCACTGTTCTTCAAAAAGTCATGCCTCATTCCTCTCCCAAAAATCCTCTCATAGATTTTTGAAAAGAAGAGTACATCATTATTTTTTTGCCCCATTACCACTATATCTTGTGTACATTTCTATGAATAATTTCCACATATGCTTGAAGACCCTCATGTTGTGGTTCTTCAAATTAGCTGTGCATTTGAATCATCTGGGAAGTTAAAACAAAACACAACTATGGCTTAGACTTTATACTTAGAGCTTCTGATTTAATTGGTATGGAGTGTAGCCTGCATATTAGAGATTAAAAATAATATCCCAGTGATTCTAATGTGAGTTAAGTCAGCAACCAACTCCTTGAGGCTAAGGATGTTCTATTTTTATTTTTAATCCCTGCATCCCAGGTGTTCTTCATTCTGTCTGGCACATAGTTGGAATAAAATTCATGTTGTTAAAAATGCACTAACCAGTAAATGAAGAGCTTATGATGCAATGAGATATTTAGTTCCCAAATGAGAAAAGTAAAGTTAAAGAAGGTAATTTTCAGCACTATTTAGTAAATGTTAAATGTCTGGGATAGACTTGAAATAAAGCACTAAAATATGAAAAAGTAAAAAATAACTGAAATGTAAAAAGGGATAATCAGTTCAGATTGGAGAAGTCTGAAGACATTTTCAAAATGAATAGAAGGAAATATAGAGGGAGAGTTTGATGGGAAGACTTAAAATATGGAAATACTAAGAGTTAAAGGTAAGTATTGCCATTTTCTTAGGGAAAATGGCACTGAATTGGTATAAAGCTTTAAGAGAAAAACTCATCCAAATTGCGCAGTCTGTTTTTCTTACTTCCAGCAATTAATGAGGATTTGCAAGCAGATGATCAGATAAAATATTTTGGTTACCAAATTTTACCAGAAGTCATGATAATATCACAGATGAGGAGGGTGGGATTGTGTCCAGGTAAAAAGTCTGAAATTTAGAAAAACATTACATGTTTTTGTCACCTAACAGCTGTGTGTTTTTTGGCATATCACTCTAACTCTCTGAGTCAGTTTTCAAATAGTTAGAGTGAAGATAATAATACCTTTTTCATAGAGTAATTAGAGAGATAAATATGCCAATTTATGTGAAGTGCTGAAGAGAGCTCCACACAGAGTAAATGTTAATTTTATCATTACAGAGGTAGGGATCTCCATCATCTAGGTAGAGGTATAGATCTGTAATGGATAGTTATCTACATTATCCAAGCTTTAGATGGCAGAGCTAACACATGAAAGCGTGAAAAGGAAATTGGGTGAAGTTTTGTTACAAACATAAAAATTGATTTGCACTTTAGAAATAAATCTATAGGTATAAAGACATGCTTCTTGCTCTATTTCTTTCAGACACGCACACGTACACACTCACATACACAGCACTTTACAACTGTACTAAAATCACCAAATTAGGGAACATTAAAACGCTCCTCTCTAAGCTCTTAATTATTATCAAATTTATATATAATCTACACATAGGATAACCAACTCTTGTTAGGAGAGGTCATTACATTGCCACTGATTAGATAAGAGTAATTTGCAATTAGCCTAAAAATTGTTAGCATAAAATTGGGCTCATCTAAATTTCTGGAGTGTTCTTGAAAGTAGTCTCTTAAGTGGTCTAAATAGTCACATAATTGTATTTTCATGGCCAATTAGTTTTATGATAAACTTTAATTTTTTAATTTTTAAGACTTTTTCCTTTTTCTCTTTTCTTGTTTTTTGGTCATGGTACTGAGGATTGAACCCAAGGCCTCACACGTGTTATCCAAGCACTCCACCTCTAAGCTACATGCCCAGTTAAAATTTTTTCTTTTTCATATCAAAAGTTATCTGTCCAAATGATACAAGTGATCCTCAAAACATATCAAAGTTATAGTGTAGCTTAGGCTTCCCTATAAGTCTCAACTTTAATGACTGTATAAAATTATCAGAGGCAATGTACAAATTTATCAGTACCAAAATTTATTGATACCATCTTGTCAACACTCTTTTTTTAAAAAAAGTATCTCCCTAAATTTGCTTCAGTTTGGCCAAATGGCTGCCTCTTTACAGAAGTCAAGATGTTCTTTTCTTCTGTAGCACTTCAGAAACACTCATGCTCTGAATCACATAGCTCAATTTACTAAAAATAATGGATCCTACCCTAGTGATATCATTCTAATCAATTCTTTTTGATCACAGAAAACCTGCTTGATTCTAAGCAAGCCAAAGAAATGCTCTCCAGAACAATGACCCCGTCTTCAAATAGAAATAAATTCCTATTGAGTGGCTTCTAGTAAAAATCACCTGATTTGATTCAGGACTTGGATTGCAGGTACAATATAGATCTGCCATTATTAGCCTTTCTCACATACTTACAGATTTTCTGTAGCATAGTCTTATTTACTCTGATGAACTGTAGTCCAAGAGGAGACCTTCTCTTTTAATTTAGAGTCTTTGTTCATTTGCCATAGTGCCTGGTATAAAGCATATTTTGAGAAACACTTTGGTGTTACAGCAAAGTTCTTGGTGTATATACTTTTCTGTGGGGAATGAATTTTCTCAAAGAATCCCACATTGTATGTAGGACATTCATGATATGTTTGTATGTATGCATACATGTCTTTGGATATTTGTACATATACACTGAGAAACATCTATAAAATGCACTTACATTTGAAATGGATACACATATATACTTGGGTGAACTCAGAAGACTGAGAAAAGAGGATACAGTTTGACATCATCCTGAGCTACACAGTGAGAACTTGTCTCAACGCCCCCCCACATGTTTATATATAACCAACACACATTAAACAAATATAGATAATAAATGTACAATAAATGAATATGACTACATGCTGTGAATATTTTGGTCTTTGTGGACTTGTTTTGTGGGCTTATAAGGAAGATCTGTTACTAGTTCACATATATTTATACATGTGTGTATATATATATGTTTATTTATAAATTTATGTATTTTAATTTTTGCAAATTAAATTGTGTGCATGTAAAACTAAATTATGTATATAAACACACAGGTATATACTTATACATGTTTGTATATGTGTATATATAAATGTATTATACATTAGGCAATATATTAATGTGGTCATATATATTGGTATATATATCTTATATATATTTTTCTCATGGGTATTCATCATACTATAATACTTTGTTAATATGAACATTTACCGGCATTATGTATTTGAATACATATAGTATGTATATTATATGTTGATATCATATATACATTATAACCCAAATTTCCATGAATATAATATATTTTAGGTAGAGCATCCCTACTTTGAAAATCCAAAATTCAAATGACCCAAAATGCAAAAATTTCTAAGCACCAACATGGCACCACAAATAGAAAAGTTGACAATGACCTTAAGTGATAAGATGCAAGAAAAGCACAAACTAAAAGTAGTTTGTACAATTTTCTCTAGCATAAGTGTATCAGGTGTACGTGAAGTAAAAATGAATTTCGTATGGACTTGAGTCCAAACCCCAAGATAGCTCATTATGTATATGTAAATAATCTAAAATCTGAAATCCAAAATATTGTTGTTCCCAGGTATTTTAGATAAGGGATACACACACACACACACACACACACACACACACACACACACACATGGTCCTGAGTGAAAATGAATGGTACTCTGCATCTATCTTTTCAGTCTCCCCTCACTGCAAGATTACTCAGACTTTAACAACCCTATTTTTCCACCACCATGGTAACTTCAACACACTCTCAATAGTGATGAGGGACCGGAAAGGGCCCAGTGATATACTGGACACAACCGGCATCAGCTCTTAAACAAACTTATACATTTTCAGGAATTTTGAAAGCCAGTGTTAAACAGAACCATTAGTAAAAATTGAATTATGTAAACTTTCAATTAAATTGGTTAGTATTACAAAAAAGTTAATAAATCCTCAAAACCCATGATTTACTAATTATTTTATTCTACACTGTGCTGTTATCTATGCTCCTACTGTTATTTATGTCTAGTGTTAGCTTTTCAGGCAGGTACTGTAGAATCACACACTACTGTGCATTCTTGTGACTTCTTTGTGAAGTGCTGTTTTGTTGGTAGCTGGTAATGAGCCATGGAAGGAGCATTTATGTCACAGAAACCGACCAATACTTAGGTCAGTGCCTTTGTTAACCCCTGGAAAGTGAGACGAGGGCATCTGGTGTCACCATCCCTCAAGCCTTCTGTTCTCCGGTGTACTTCACCATCTTCCTGCAGACTTGAGGTCTGGTATTTAAATTAAGTAGTTGTAAAAGGAAAGTAAAATTGGTTTATAGATATGTATGGGCAAAAAAAGATAACCCACATAAAACTAGTTAAATTACATCCAATAAGGAAAGTACAGACCATGGAGGGCAGGAAGATGCCCCTAGAAACTGTCATAGAACATAAACACACATACAACACACATACAAACACACAGACTTTTGGAAAATGGTTTTAATTTTCTTCATATAAAGTTGTTTCCTACCTTTTCTCTCTACAGCTCTCCCTTAACCTTTTCCTACTTCCTTGCTCTCATTTCTCTACCTGAATTTCTTAAAAAGCAGCAATTCTAACTTGTTCTCTCCTGTTCCTTTATTTCACTAATCTGTCCCCGCCCACACAATCAAGGCAATCACTTCCTTCTGCCTCCCGTAGAGCAGCTTTAATCACCCCTTGTGTAGCTGGCATAGCAACCTTCAGCCCACAGGATCTTGTACTGATCTTGAGGCCCTTTCCACAATGACCCCTCTGCCTGTCTTCTTTTCTTCTTTCCTGTGTCCTGGCCAGGCCAGATCTGCTGCTTAGAAGTCACTTTCCAACCTCTTAGCTAGTCCCCACCTACGAAAGTATTTATCAGGTTTAATCAGAAAAGGAAATTTTTTCTCCTATATTTTTCTCAAATTACACTCTCCACTCCTTTACTAGGCTCCCAGGAGACAGAATTAATCTAATCAAAAATCACCTGAGTAATGGTAAAGGAGATGTGGGTGTTGGTCCACATTAAAGCAACATTAACTCTTCAGTTTGCTGGAAAAGGAAGGAAATTTGATCTGTGGAATCTATGAAGAAAATATTAATGTTAATAATATTTAAAAAGATTTATATGGAAGTAAGAGTGTTCATCTGAGCCTGAGCACTGATACAAAAGTAAAAGGTTGATGTCCAAGGAGTGAGTGCCTGGTCTCTGGAATTATTTAAGAGCCACCACAGAACTAATGACTGGATGGATTAGGAAGCTGGATTAGAGATTTTGCAAAGTTCCCTCCACTCTTAGCCATCCGTTTCCATGAATCTCTGCATCAGAGCCTGAAACATCAGCTATGGGGCCAATATTTTTGACTCACATTCATTTCACTCTCCTTACCCGTCACGCCTTGTACAATTTACAGTGTAATTTTCACATCCCTGCTTGAAAACAAAGTGGACTTCTTCGTTACCAGTTCCCCACTGGAGTTTGAGCAGTCCTTTGAAGTAAGCCTGCATTGCTTGCCTTCTTCAAGCGGAAGAAAAGGGTGAATTGTCCCCAGTGATATAGTAAGGTATTTCTCAAAGTAGGAAAAAACGATAAAGTAAAACAAACTGCAAAAGAACCTCAATCAAGCATTCTGGGATAGAGAATAAAACAAAAGCGGGAGGATGGGGACCTGAATAAGCAGAGATAATAGCATTTCTTACAACGCCTTTCTTTCATCCTTAAACATCATGTGAAGCAGTATTATTACCCTCATTTTTCATCTTATTATTATTTAGCATCTGTATTTGCAAGGAGTTTAGGGTTTGTTTTTATTAGAAATAGCTCCAAATCTCTTGGTGGGGAAGGCAGAAATGGGGATTTCCTCTGGTTCTGATGAGACAAACGCACAGACAACTTAAAGGTTTTTGTTGAGTATGTGTCTTCAGAAACACCAACCAAGGTGGACATCAAGCACTTGACCTTCAGATCTGTGTCCTGAGCTGGATACAGGCACAACCTGGCAGGGGAAAACCTCTGTGGTGGAAAAATAACTGGGGCCCTGTATAGTGATTGACGTTAGGTAAGTAAACTTTTTCTCCCTAACCCTTGTTTGTCTCTTCAATATTGTGTCTATAGCTGTAAACACAGTCAGTATGAGAACACTATGAAAGTAGGACATTTGAAGCAGAAGCTGGTATTCTGTAAAATATCAATTCCCTTTTCCTCTTCTTTTGATATATATTTAGGGTACAATTATTCACCAGGAAGTAAAGTATATGAAATGGTTTGTACTGAGAAAGCACAGATGCATCCCTAGCCTTGAAGATCTGACTGCACAGATCTCAGATACAGTAATTATTAAAGATGGGTACAAATCTTTGTTATCCATCACACTGAGAGATGGAGTCTGATATCATTAAGAAGTAGAGGCTCAGAGCCTTAATCACTCATTTGACCCTCAAAGAATGAGGTAAAGTGATACTAGGTCAGTGTCAGAGTCTGCCTTGAAGAGCATGTTGTTTGTGCACGCCAGTTGACAGTCTCAGCTGAGCTTACACTTACAATTAACATAGGAGAGAAGGCATCTTGAGTCATCCATTACTGCTGATTTGACAACCAAATATCATCAAGTGACCTTGGTCAGTGTCAAATGGAGCAGAAGGCTCTACCAATTTACCCTGCCTAAATTCTTCCTCCATACAAATATATAATAAGAGTCATGTTTTAAGCCATTATGCTTTGATAGTTTGATATGAACAACTGATACGTGGAACATCAAGTATTATTGGTAAACTGAAAACTACAAGAACGGAAAACTGAAGGTCCATCCTCAACCACTGTCTACTTTTCTAATACAGTATTCAAAATTCCCCAAACACCTTACCTGATGTGTGCTTCTCCATATAGTTCCTGACCCTTTCTTTGTAAATATCCCTTCTTCACTGAATACTTTTTGATAAACTTGGTCAGAAGAAGCAATGCTGTTTTCCCTAAGACAAACCAGTTTCATACAGCATGAAAATTTCCTAATCTCTCTAATGTCACAGGCTGATGTGCCTTTGACTTTTCTTTGGGGTGGCTCCACTGTAAGAGGTATGGCAAGGCTCAAAGCCCCTTACCTTTTATGGTGCCTGTTCTTGTGTCTTATCGATATTTTTCATTTGATCCTCTTTATCTGGCCAGATAAAAGAAAATGATGCATGAGCCAAGAATCTCAAGGGAAATTAGAGAGTCCACACAATAGTAGGGACCTATAGAGATTTTAGAAATTTTCCTTATAGCGATCTTAGAGATTTTATTATCACTTAATAAAATTGTGTATGTAAATCATGCATATAAAACAATTATATACACTTCCTCCCATCTGCCATTATCTATGAACTAGTCACACGACCCTGAGGTACTGCAATAAAGGCTAAAATATATAGCCATCCTGTTGTCCTAGAAAAATGAAAGGGACAGGTATGACCCAGCAGCAGGTGGTATTTTACAGGTATCCTTTCCTCAATCTATGAAAACAGGTTATCTGCTTATGTCTAGATATTGCACTCCTTGACTCAGCTTGAATCACAGGCACTGCTCCATAGATAGCCTTGTGGATGGAGTCTTATTTTTGTGAGTGCACAATAATGACTAAACCAAAACAAAAAAGAGACTCAGATATACTCAGTCTCTGTTACACCACTCTTGTCAGAGGTAATTCATTCTTGTCCCTACAGACAATGGAGAATGATGGCGGGTAGGAGTGTTTCCATCAATCTTGATTTTAGATTTTTTCCAGGCTACTTTTTTTAGCTCGTGTGACCTGGACAGATCACTTAACCTCTCTGAGTTTTGGTTTCAGTTGTAATGACGATAACAATATCCATGCCATACCATGAGTAACACTAGTACAATATAGGTCTCATAAAAAAGTGCCCCAAAATGCATTTCACTCTTTCTTCCAACCAGTCCCTGTAAACACTTACTGCACCAAAGATGAACAATCTCTTTTCTGTGTCCTTGGCAGACATTGTTAATCTGTTTTGACATTTTTTTTCTACTCATTCTGGCACTGGCCTTTGAATTCTTTCTAGTATGCCTTTCCAGGAGGCTCAGACCAATACATTAGAGTTAGTTTTTAAAACAAAAACTCATTGTGATCTTTCATCTAACACATTCATTTGACAGAAGCTCCTGCTCTTTGGTTTCCATTATTGCTTAGTGTCACACAGAGGCGTTTGCTGCCACATGGGCTCTGTGTTAACTCTTTGAGGATGGAGGTCTGCTTCCACTGACCTCCTATTCTCTCATGCTAAATGTGAAATTCAGCACTCCCAGATTAACTGTCTCTGAACTAATATATAACAAAAGAAATAAAGCAATTGCTTAATCTGAATATACTCTGAGTCAAATGAATTACATGTACAATTTTATGAAATGTTAATAAACTCTTAGGAGGATATGGCTAATATCATGTTGATTTTGTTGACAGTTTTGCTGTTCCCTTGGGCCTTCTTAATATTCCACACGGACTCTGTACATCAGGCCAGATAAGCCTGAAACTCTGTCTAGAGAAGTCTTTACTGAAGTCATTAGCCAATAAATGAGGGGCCTCAGACTCAGAACCAGAGCTCTCTGAATTCAAATTCCATGTGCCGGGCTGCAGTGCTCCACCACCATCAAATGTAATTCTTTTTGCTTCTTCCTTTTCAATGTACTCTTGGTTATGGAAAAGACAAATCGATTTTGGGGTCAAGGATGGAAAAAAATAAACATGATCGTAGCAACTGTTTAGACAGCAAAAATGAGAGAAAGAGGAAGGCAAGTGAGGGAGACAGGTCATAGTGAACAAAGAGGAGGCTGTTTCCATGGGACAAATGCAGTAAAGGAGCCCAGAAAAGGCAGATATTTTGAAGAAAGTGTGAGGTCCTATATAATTTTCTCCTAGATTAATATAAATTCATGTGTTAAGATAAAAGAGAAAATATTACAAGTGAATGGTTATTCACAAACTCAAACATGAGTACTTTACTTGAAAAATAATGACTTCTATTATGATGTGTTTACTTCATATTTCCTTTTTGTACTTGAAAGATAAAGACAAAGCTAAAGTGATTGGGCTGAGCGCTAAATACCAGCAAGAGCTGACATTGGTGTTGCTGTGTTTGTGTATTTAATTTTTAAGAAAACTCTGCAGTGTCATTGGTATCATCCAATTCTACCAATGATAAAAGCAAGGGCAGAAGGAAGGATTCACTCTGGCAATATCTATAGCTAGGAAGCAGGAGATTCGTGTTTTGTACAAGACCAAAGGCTATTTGTTTTCTCACACATGAAAATTTTCTCTGCTATCAATATCCATTGCCCCTAAATGATTTTAAGTTTTTTTTAACTCCTCCTTGTGTTGTATTCATAGGAAGAGGATTTTAAGAATGCTTTCTGCCCATAGAAGAGTCTTGGCATACAGTAAGTACTTAATGGTGAATTAAGTAAGTACGATATCTAGACATAAAATGCTAACTTTTTGTGCATAAAAAAAAGGATACTTGTAAAATGCCCCTGCTGTTGGTTCTGAAAATAATAGTAGGAGTTGGGTTGGTAGTAGGGAGTGAAGTGAAATTTCTTGGAGTTGATTATTTCTTTCCACACATGTGAACACCATCCTTTACTGTGTGGTCGGTAGCAGAAGTTCATGCTATTTTCACTTATTATTCTAGAACTTTCTGTGTCCTCCTGTGCCTCTGCACAGTTTGGAAATGGGAGGATGGTGTAAAATGAAATGATTAAAGGCTGGGAGACAAAACTTGGGATGAGAGATTAAAAGAATTCAACCCAGAGGAAGCAAAGATATGGGGCCAACTTAACGGTCTTCAAGTGCTTAAGGATCTTATAAGAGGAAGGTGAGGAAGTTCACATCAGGAAAGCACTGGGTTTAAATTACAGCTCTGAAGAGTTCGGAGAGGGGAATTAATGAAGAACTGCTTGGCTATGGTACTCAGGCACAAAAGCAAGCTCTACAGAGGAAGCTGTCTTTTTTCTCTTTCTAAATAGAATCACCAAGTGAATAGATGTTCTTATGCTTTGTGCTGGGAGTAGGGGTACTTCATAATAAATTCATTAGTTACATGTGTCTCTGGCATGTTTCAGACACTGTGGTAGGCATTTTTCTTATTTATTCAGGAAGGAAGTGATATCCATTTTTGTAAATGCAGATCCTGAGGATGAGAAGTGGAAAGTGATTTTACCCAAGTCAGACTGCTACTATGTGGCACAGTCAGGAATGAAAGCCAGCTCTGTCTGACATGAAGAACAATGACAGTAACAGTAACAGTAAACATTGGTGGATGACATTTTGTGCAGAAGGCACGTTGTGTTAAAGGGCTTTGTGCATTATTCCGTTTGAACCTTCAACAACCTGTTTTAAAATAGATTTAGAACACTAATTTTCAGGTACTACTGAGGGGCAATATTACCTGCTTACTGTAATACATCTAGTGAATGGTAATGTCAGGATCTAAGTTCAGATCTATTTTGTTATCAAGATCTTCTTCTTTCTATACCATGTCACATACAAACAAATTTTTGTATTTAAGGAGTTAGGAGTCTTAAATAAATCCTAATCAATGTCTGCCATGTAATAGAGAAATAAAGAATGGTACACAGGAAGAAGGTATGACTTCTTATTGGAATAGGTATAGGAAAGTACCCAATGAGAACATCATGTAGAAGTGAAATTTTAATAGGACACTTTAGACAGAGTGGCATTTTCTCTTATACAAAACAGTGGGAAAAAGAAAGATGCTTTAAAGAAGAAGGAAAATTGTGCAAAATTAAGGAAAACAAAACCCAAAGCACATAGGAGATCAGCACGACAGAAGACATGTTAAAGTGGACCGTGCCAGATGACTTTAGTGTAGAAAGTTTCACAGTGGTTCTTACAGATAAGGTGACGGTACATACGCTTTATTGCTTTTATTTCGATGTCCCACCCAAATCCTCATGCTGTCATAGATGGGGTTTTTAAAGATAGTTGGATATAGGTTGTGTGTGATGCTGGGATTAAGTATATGGTGCTGGAAGTGAGCCCCATCCTGGTTGTAGGTGGCATCAATTGATAGGCTTAGAGCCTGACTGGAATACAAAGGGACAAGAACAAGAAGAAACTGTTGCTTCTTTGCTGCTACTTCTGCAGCTTTGCTGCTTCACTGCTTTGCTGTCTTCTGGCTGCCCTGCATTGGCATGAATGTTTCCCATCTGTGATGCCCCTCTGCCGTGCCACTCTGTCTTGGAACCAGCTAACGATGGACTGAAAACTCTATAAACTTTGAACCAATGTAAACTTTTCTTCTTTTCAATTTAGATGTTGGATATTTTGTCTCAGCAACAAGTAAACAAGCAAGAAAATATGTATGTTTCATTTTAGTCCCAAGCAAAGAGAAAGACCTTCCTTCCTCCCCCCGCACCTTTGTATCTAGGACAATGTGACCATGTTCTGGACTGTAGTACCTGGAAGGAGTGATATCTCCCACCTTGACACTTGGGAGGAAGCAATATGTGCCCCTCTTGCCCTGTCTATGAACGGATTTATGTGCTTTTACAGCCCTTGTGTTTTTATCTTGGTCATGGAGCTAGAAAGGGGGGTCCGTAAGATAGCATAGCTGCAGTACAAAGGGAGCTTGACTCCTGGAGATCTCAGATGAGCAGTAAGCTGCCTAAAAGATGGAACCAACTAGGAACTTTCATGAGTAAGAAATAGAACTTCAAATACCCATGTGATGTGTGAAAAAAGCAAACTTAGCTTGGGACTTTATTTTTTTAAACTAATAATCTCCAGTGTATATTTACCATATGGTTTATCCATGGATATGCTTCACTCCAAATGATCTTTTGATTAAATATATCTGAATGTTTGTCATTTTGCATACCTTATTAAAGGCTCATAATACATGCCAATATATTAATGGCTCTGAGATGTCCCAAAGTAAAGAGTACTGATGAAGTGTTTAATCTGATGTTTTCCAAAGACATTTTCTCCAAAGAAATTTGTTCCACTGACATCTATGTTATTTTTGGAAACTCACATTTTATGGAACACAGCTTGGAAAATCTTATTTGTGTCAATGAAAACTCAAAGAAAATGCTTCCTAATGTAAGAAAAATAATTGTAGGCCAGCAGAATCACAATGTTGGCTCCCTTCATCCAAAGAATTTACAGTTAAGGAGGGAGTAATTACTAATCTGATTCAAAGCTCAAAGCCTTGTTTGTGCTATGCTCCATTGTAGGAATGGTCATTGCACATTCAAAATTTACTTATCTTGTCTTTTTTCAAACAGTGCTTGCATCCTACACTAATATGCCATGAGATGAGTTTGGCTTGTCAAAGAACTAAGTCTCTGTTTCTCTGTCTCTCTGCCGCTCTCTCTCTCTCCCTGTCTCTCTCTCTGTATCTCTGTGTGTGTCTCTTTCTCTCCCTCTGTCTCTGAATATCCCTCGCTTCTCTTTCCTCCTACTCCCTCCTGCTCCAGTCCTGCTACCCACCCCAAATAATCCTCTTCCTCCTTCTTTTTCATTTTATAAACAAAATGTTTTGGGCACACTGGAGATTACATCAACAGAAACTTCACAATGAGCTACATCCTCAGTCCTTTTTCTTCTTTTTATTTTATACAGAATCTCTAAATCACTGAGCTGCTCAGACTGTACTTAAACTTGTGATCTTCCAGCCTCATCTTCCCAGAGTGCTGGGATTTGAGGCTTGTGTTATCAGACCCAGCTTTTCCTCTCATTCTTGGTAAAAGTTCTTGAGAGTCTGAATTTGAAGATTTATGTTTTGAAAGGATGTGAGAAGGCTAGAGGAGAAAATACTTTGTGAGTTTCAGTTTATAACATATGTTGTAACTCTGCGTTGGGATTTTTGGTGCTTGCACTGCTATTATTAAACTGAGGAATGGATAAAAAGGATGTGGTATTTTTATACGGTGGAGTATTACTCAGCTATAAAGAAAAAATAAACTCAAGGCTTTTATAAATAAATGGATGCAGCTAGAGACAATACTCATAAGTGAAATAAATCAGACCTTCATGTGTAAACATCATATTGTCTCTCTAGTGTGAGAAACTGAAAGAGTACATAAAATCTGAGGTATTCAATAGATATTGGGAAAGGGAAAAAACTGCTGAAGAAGAAAGAACATCTGGGATGAGGGAAAGGAAAAAAGAAAGACGGAAGAGATAAAAATATATATATATATACACACACAAGATAGCTAAAATAATTGTACTAATAATTTCCATTGGTTTAGGAACAGTTAATGCTTAATTTTATTGGTCAGTTTTGCATGCCTGTATCTGGTAATCTGCACAACTACTTGCAGGATAACAATATGTAATATAACAACCATTGTTGATTTCCTATCATATTGTTTTGAAATTCTGTATCATTTTAATGTATTTTCAACTTTTTATTCTCTTTAAAATAAAAAGAAGAATTTAAAGTGATTATTGGCCCCTTCCCCTTTACTTACTACAAATGCCTTGCTTAGAATTTGCAGGGAAGAATTATATTACAGGTAAAGGGGACCCACTGCATTTAGTCTCTTCCGTAATATCATCTGTTTTGTATTAAGACTGAAATTTCCATCTCAGGGAGACCTAGAGTTGTGGATAAACTTTTACCAATTAAGCAGTTAATATAACTTTAGTACTTGGAGGAATCCATTTTTATCAAGTTTTTACAAACTTAAAGAGAATCTTGTTTATTAATAGGACCCATTTGTTTAAAAAAAAAAAGGAAGGATATTTGAGGTCTAGAGAGGTAAAATAACTTCCCCAAATGGGAGCTCATTTTAACCTGATTCCTTGAAGTTTCCTTCTAGGCAAACACTTCCATTCTCTCCATGATCATCGTGCCACAATTTTGACGTCAGGGAATGCATAAGATGTTACCTGCGTTTATCAATACCGATTTTCACGAGATTGTAATACAAATGAACAAGGACGAGGGGGAAAAACAACCTTTGTATAGGTTTTGGGGGAATGTAAATTAGTACAGATGCCATGCAAATCAATATGATGAGTCCACAGAAAACTACAAGGACTGCCATATGAAATCACTATACCACTCCCTTGTACATTCTCAAAAGAATGAAAGTTAATGTACTGCACAGATATCTGTATGTACATTTTTTGTGAGGCCACAGTAACTAAGATAGGGCAATAGTCTAGGTGCCTCTCAACAGATAAACAGGTGAGAAAAATGTGGTATATATCCACAATGGAATGTCGTTCAGCCACAAAAAAGAAAGTAATGATGTCATTTGCAAAAAGTGGAGAGAAATGGAGATGACTGTGTTAAGTGAATTAAGCCAACTCGGAAATTCAAATGTCACATGTTTTTTCTCATACATGGAAATGAGAAACACAAAGCACAGCATGAGATGACATGACAGTAGAAGGATGACTAGATAAGAGGAAAGGAGTGCGAAAGAGGGAAAATGATCACATTATGTTACATGCATAATAAATATGTCAAAATGAAACCAAATATGTGTAATATTTTCTATACATTAATGAATTCATAATTATTTCTTTACTTGTAATATATTATCTAATAACATACTCAACAATTATTTTATTATTGCTTTCATAATGTTTAATGTTTTCATATATTAAACTTTTTTCTTGCTTTGAACTAGAGCTGTTTTATTTTGACATATGTCCCAGGATAACCAAACCAAATTGGAGGAATTCCCATCTGCATATATGTCCCCTGATTTACATTACAGATGAAATGATATATCTTCAGTTTAATTCTTAAGTATAAAAAGTTATGAATACATGAAACCCAGTTAGGCAGACAGCTCATGTGCAGTTTGAGACTAGACTGCATATTGATAGAAGCTTATATTTGCAGTCTTTTTACACAGACTGCCTTTTCTGAGCCTCTGATTACTCCATGTACCAGACAGGGCAGGGAACTTTATCCATTTTGCTGCACATGCAAAAATCAGAAGCCTGGAAGATACAATAATTTTCCCAAGATTGCAAAGTAGTGGGAAGGTGAGCTGCCACCTGTAGTCAGGATACATAGACTCACCACTGATGTGAGGACAGTGGCCAGCATCTAGCTTTGATGCATAGTAGATTTCAGTGCAGATTCTCTGGCTCCAGCTCTGTTACCTCCTTCCCCAAGAGGAAATCACTTCAATTTCCTGAATCTTTATTCACTTATCTACAAATAAGGAAAAGGATGATTGCTGTCATTGTTTCCAGTATTAATGAGACATCATGTGTCAACTGTTTGGGACACAGAAAATGCTCAGCACGTTAAATCTCTGGAAATATATATGTATATTTTTTTCTCTTCATATATATATGTATTTCAAAAATTTAGCGATTATGAACATGCTGCTATAAAGGTGGATATATGTGTTTCACTGTGATGTCTTTAATGATTTTGCAAATATACTATCTAGAAGGGGAAGAGCTGAGTTCAATTGAATTTCTAATTTTAGTTTTTTCAGAACTCTCCATACTAATTTCCATAATGTTCCTACTACTTTACATTCCTACCAACAGGGTAGAAGGATGCCTTTTTCCCTAGAGCCTCTCCAGGATGTATTTCTTTATACTTTCTTGATGGCAGCTATTTTTGGTGACTTTTGCTTCTTTACCTCTGTCTAGGATAACCTTGCAAGTTGTAGTTTGGTAGTTATGAATTTCATAAAGTATTCTTTCTCATGGAATGTGCTTATTTGTCCACTCATTTTCAAAGAAATTTGCAAAATACATTGGTCTGAGTTGGAAGCTGTTTTCTTTTACAACTTTCAAGACCATCAAACACCACACAGCAAAATACTATAATATGGGAAAACTAAGCCTAACCCAATCCAAAACAATACCACCCTGGGGAAAATGGTACTGGATATATCCATTGCATTCTAAGCCAATTCAATAGATTGTCCGGTAAACAACACAGTAAGGTAACACTTCAAAAACAGATGAACATTTAGCCACCAAAATGTACAGTAAGCCAATAGCACACTGTGGAAATTTGTTTAGCATAATGATTACAGGGAAAGAAAAGCATAACATTTTATGATCATGTTCTACCTAATAATTCAAATGAGATAGATGGTAGTTATTTTCTATTTCAAATTTAACATGTCTCTATCTGTTTTCATCAGAAACCACTTTGAAGATATCAATATGTAATACAACAAGCATTGCTAATTTCCTACCACTTTATTTGTAACTCCGTATTGTCTGTACTGTTCTTTTGCTATTTTGTAAAAGGTTGTCTGTCTGTTAATGTTTTCCACCTTTTATTTTTTAAAATTTAAAAAAATTTTTTTAAAAAAGTACTTTAAACACGAGTTCGTGGTCCTCTGGCCTTTCATGTTGGTGTTGAGAAGTCTGCTGTAATTCTTATAGGTTTATCTTTATAAATGATTATTGTTTGATTTTCTGTAACAGTTTTTAAGATTCTGTCCTTGTGTTGAAGGCCTGAGATTTTGACTGTCATGTGTGGTAGGGAGGTTTTTCTCTTGTTGTAAATATTTGTCTGGTATCCTCCCTTTTAATCCATGTTATGTTCTTTTCCCATACTTGGAAATTTTCTCCTATGATTTCTGTAAACAGATTTTTATTACATATGCATTGTTCTCTGACCTTTCTCTCCCTTCAATTTGTCTTCTTGGTATCATATAGTAGATATTAGAAGCAAATTTCTTCCCTCTCTTCTTGTTCTGACAGTATAGTTGATCTTGTCCAGTTTTGACTTCCAGATCTGACACTGTCCCTACATTGGTCACTTCTGCTGCTCAAATAGTCAGTAAAAGTCTATCTCAGCAACTGCTGTTTGGCATATTTTGATGCACCCTAATTCTTTGGAAAATTTTTCATTCTTGATTTGAATTTTTTTTTTTTTGGTGGGGAGTGAACTCACAACCTTGCACTTGCCAGGCAGGCACTTACGCCACTGAGCTACATCCTCAGCCCTCTTTCTTGATTTGAATGGTTTGGTTAGCTCATTTAATATTTTTTCTGTCTCTTGTTTAACTGCATTGATAAGTTTATTTAGCAATTCTGTCTGCTTCATTATATCACTTTTAAACTTGCCAAATTCTTCGCTTCTTCTTGGATGATTATGTACTTTTCAGCTATTTTGGTTGTAGATTTTATCCCTATGGAGGTCCTTTGGATCTCCACTGGGGAAACTGGGAAATTTTGGATGGATATTATTGCCTTGTTTTTCACATATCTAATACGTTTGTTTATTTTGTGCTGAATGTAAAGGTCTAATAGAGGGGAAGAACTTTATTGTTGTGATGAAGATATTTTTAATTAGGTTATGGTTTCCAGTGATGAGGTCTTGGTAAAGAGGTATTGTCTACCACTTCAAACTGTTCAGTTTAATTGGTTCAGACTTGCTTTGTTTATTGCAGGGAGATAATTTTTACTGGTTGTAACAGCATCAAAGCTTCTAAAACATACACCAATCATAAATATTAAAACTTGTTTCAATAATTTCACTTTTTTATTAATGTCTCTTGTGGACTCCACTGTGTGCTGCTATTTGCACTTATTCTGATATGTGGGAAGTAAGGGGAAGGCAAGAGGAAAGGGAAAAGGAAGAGGATAAGTTAATAGAAGAGAGGTATGTAAGATACATGTCATTGGATGAAAAATAGAAGATCAAATTTTGTTGAATTATTTTGTAGTTGGAGTAAAGGGCTAGTTTTGAGAAGGGTTGACAGAGTATTTGTGGATGTGAGAGGAGAGATACAGATGGATGGAAGTGTAGTTAGAGGTGGATGGAGACTGAGATGGTTATTGCCTATTAATACATTCCTCGTTTTTCTGAAGATCCTCCACAGATAGTTTTTGAAGAGCAACTCTGATCTGCCACTGCATGGTACTATTTGTTAAATCACTGGTTAATTCGTATTCTTTTGTACACGTTCAGGCAGGAAGGTAGAGAAGAGAGAGTAAAAAATAGACAAGAAATGAGGAAGAGAGAAGAGAAAAGGATGGAGAGTAAAGAAAATTTTAAAAAGAGGAGAAAGACCAAAAGAGAGAACAAAACAAAGGGGAAGAACGAAAATATAAAATAAAAAATACTAATAAAGAAGCAAGAACCAAAAAAAAAAAAAAAAAAAAAGAAAGAAAACCCAGAATAGGCAGACAACCTTCACACGATTGCTCAAGCACTAGCTCAGAGTATCCACACAGCTCTGTCCTCATCCAAGTCATTCAGTCATAATCTGACTTATAACAGCCATCCCGTTTCTTCCTGTGGATTCCCCAGTTGCCGCCCCATGATCTGTGAGAGCTGCTGATCTCTCCAGACCTCCTCCGGGGTCTGGGCTGGCCTCTGTCGCCATCTCAAGGACTGATCGCTTCAGTGGATTTGGGAAGAAACTCTGTCTCCACCTTCAGAGTTTCACTGTCCAGACTCACGCTGAGTCAGGGGAGGGCTTTCATCATCAGTTTGAGATGGTGGGTGGTGGGCAGGACCTCACAATTTCTCAGGATTCATGGTGTTTGGAGAAATGTTAGGAAAATGCCTGCTCTGTCTGATTCTGCTGAGAATCATCCCTCTCTCCCTGTGTCTCCAGGGAAGGGATACATTGCTCTCTCCAACATGAGACCTGCTATATTCATGCCTCACGGGATTTAGCTGCTCTCTGCTTAGGGCAGGGGCCTCCTCAGGCTAGAACCCCTGACCCAGGTGCTGATCTCTGCCCCTTCTCTCCCAGACCTCCTGCACTCTGTCCTGAGAACTTCAGTCTCTGATCCAAGCACTTGGCACAGTCCCAGATTTCCCTGCACTGGGTACTTCCCAGCAAGATGGTGCTGGGGGTTCCCCCACTGGAGACTGTGAATCTCCATGGGCAGTGCATGGAATGTCCCTCCAGCACAGCACTCTCATCACATGTGGAAGGAATGGTGCTGACTAATATTTTTTCTGTGTCGAGCAAGCCTTTCCTCTCCTCACAGTTCCACGGCTCGTAGCTCGTAGACGCTACTTGTTCCCACAGCGCTATTGTTTTGAAAATCCACGTGTGCGCTGTTATTGTCTCACACACCTCTGTCCAGCTTTCTGTTTTTGTGAGTGTACGTATCTCAGTCACTGTGATCCTCTTCATAGTAAATCAGCCGGGCCACCACCGAAGAACCAGCTCTCTTCCTCAGCACCCCATTCTCGCCCAATGTGGCATGCACGCTGGGCTAGTCCAGTGATCCAGGAGTGCTCTGGTTTCTGCACACAGACTCCCCAGACACTGGATTTTGGCCCAGCACGTTGCTCTTTTCATTTACTTCCTCATATCAGATTTTATCTTTCACTTCTGCCTGAGGGTATCTCCTTTGCTCTGGTGTCCAATTCAGACACTTTCACTACTACTCTCATACCCTAGGTGGCCATGATCTCCTCTTTTGGAAAATTATGATTTCAGCTTTTGGAGAAAATGAGTCTCACACTCTCTAGTTATGTCTAGGAGTACACAGTGTTGTTTTATATCTTTCTCTCTAATCCTGGCTATTTCTTATGGAATAGAGAAGGTGCTTTGAGCAGCTATTTTTTGGGAGATGAATGGAGGAAACGTTGGCCGTGTCTTCAGTGATTTCTTAGCCTCTTTCATATATAGTGTTCTGTCCAAAGACTATGATGGGTACAGAAATATTTGAAACAAAGTCCTTGGCCTCAGAATCCTAGTAGGAACCACATGATGAATTTCAAGTATAGGCATATTAGCAATTAAAAGTAGGAGTTCCAAAGAGAAAGAGACTGGCCCAACAGAAACACAAGCCATGGAAACTGTGCCATCTCTGTGGAAGCATGAGCAGAAGTCAGTTTTCCAGAGGCCTCATCTGTCAAGTTTCTTGGCTTGTCTCTTCTGCAGCTATTTCCCTGGCACCAGCCTCTTGTCCCAAAATCCAGGCAAACCCTCAGCATTCCAGTCCTTGATAAATAAGCCTTCTCTCCGAGAGTCTTAGTGACAGATAAATCTTTCCACCCAAGGACATTTCCCAAGTAGGATGAGCTGTTTAAACTCCTTACCAGATTGCAGCTGGCACCCACCACGTTGATTTTTCCCTCTCCTTATAATCATAATAGGATCTCAGCAATAAAGATGGATTTGTTAATTTCCATCCCCTTCTCACTTTCTCTTTTAATCACTGTCGAGCATAAATTAATTTCAGCTTAAGCAGCTTTCAACAAGATTCCGTCATTGTCTAGGGCACATAAAGGTCAGAAAACAGGAGCCTCTGAAAACACGCATCAGCTGTCTGCCAGGAATAAACTTTAGTTATTGACACTTAATTATTTCTATTTTGTCCATGGCAAGCTGGAATCAGGAAAGAGAGATGGAGAACCCAATTTGATCGCCCACCTGCTCTGTGGAGTGTTACATTTCTCCAGAGTCTTTGATAAAGTAGAATAAAGTTTAATGTCAGGCTTGGTATCATTTGCACATTTTTCAGGGTTAAGATGTGGAGACAAATCTCTACGTCACTAGACCTGTTTATATCCCATTTTTGCTGCTCATCAGCTGGAATGGTAGGGAAAAAAAGTTTAACTTCTGAATTTTTGCCTGCTGGAAAATGTCAATGAGTGTGTCCATCTGGCAGAATCATTGTGTAGAGATGATGAGAAAGAGATTGTAAAGTACTAAGTATTGGCTTGTAATGTCAGAGATTTCCCAAAAGTGGAGCTGTAATTAACAATATTTCCTTTCAAAGTCTGTCAGTTCAGTTATTTATTTATTTATTTCCTATGAAGTAGGGATTGTGGTAATGGGAAAAATGAAGGAAAGGTCTAAAAGTACTGAGGAATGCTGTATTTCTAAACACAGATAGAGAAGTTTTGTAATACACTGCAGAAAAAAGGAATACTTCTGAGGGAGGAGGATTTTTTCCACTTGTCAGTGAGACTTTGGAAGAAAGTTTGGTATGATTTAATTAACTCCCATTTCTGCTATTTACTAATTGTGTGCAATCTTGGTAAGTTAATTATGTACTGAACCTAGTTACTCAAACTGTATAACAGAAAATTCCTTCCTACATTTGGTAACTGTCACGGATCAAATGATATGAAATATGTAATCAATAAGCATGGACACATTTAGAAATTCTAATCACAGATTTTTTATAAATATACAGTTGACTAAACAACATGATGAAAATATTAATAGTGACTACATTTATATATTCTGTGTGCTAGGGACTTCTCTAAGACCTTTAAATATAAAGTTTTATTTATCTAGGTCTCACTAAAACTGTACTATGAGATTAGCAATATCATACACAATTTTATATAAATCTATCTCTCTCTATATATATATATATTTTTATAATATATATATCCCCAAATTTCACTTGTAGTAAAAGAAGTTAGAAAGACTATTTAACGTGATGTTCACCACATATTCATAAATAGTGAAACCAAGGTTACTCACTCATGTAATCTGCATCGATATTTTGAAGTCTTAGTGTTTTTTTCATTCTCTTTTGGTGAGGTCAGCGGAAAGAGATGCTAGGCAACTTGTCCAGTTACTAAGAAAATGATACGTAATTATCATTCTGAACTTTCATTTCCTTAGAGCACTTTTTAAATTATTTGTTCATCTTACAAATATTTATTGAATTTACCTCTCTTTGAAGTGCAAATCTGGTTGTTTGAGATAGAGCATGAAAGTGAGGAGACACAGTCTTCTCTTTAGGTGGAGTTTATATCCCTGATATCTGGCTCATGGCTGGAAAATAGGGTAGTGAAATGATAATAAGATAATGAAGCAGGATGTAAATTATGATAAATATCCAAGTTCAGAACATACAGGGGCTGGTCATAATAGAAATGCAACACTCTTGAATTCTAAGCAGACTTCTAATAGCTTCATGTTGGGGCTTGTGAGACAACCCTGAAGTTGCATAGAAGGAAATACTGCTTAGAGGGATTGTGTCACTTGCTAGACTGTGGAATCAGTTCTGTTTGATTCCACATCATTGGACCTAGGGATTTTACTCCTGGCTATAAGGCCTTTACTCCTGGCCTTTCATCAGTTATAGTGTTTAATGAAACAGAAGCAGCATAGAATAAGAGGATCCTTTTTTTCATCCATGTTGATAGACATATAGGCTGCTTTTACAATTCAGCTATTGCAAATCGTGCTGCTATAAACATGAGTAGATATGTATCCCTCTATTGTAAAGAGTAACTTATTCAGGATGACAGTTAGAAAAGATGTGGATGGGTCAAAAGGCATATCACAGTAGAATATAATTCAACCATAAACAGGAAACACTGGAGTCATTTGTAGGAAAGTGGATGGATCTTGAGACCATTATACTAAGAGAAGTAAATCAGACAGAGAAAGTTAAATACCTCTAGATTTCTTTCATATGAGAAACCCCACATAGAAGTAATATAAAGAGCAAAATAAGAAAGATGGTAGGAAAGAGGGAGGCAGACTCAGTGGGGAAACGAAGGGGATCTCCGGAAGGTGGGGGAGGAGAGAGAGGGAAGAGGGGCAGTACCTATGAGGAGATGTGATATTTGCACATATCAATGCCCCAAGGTAAATGTGATTGTTAGCAATCATAAGCAATAATAACAATGGCAGTGATAATAATAATAAAGTAAAAATAAAAGGAGCTTAGGCAATAGTAAAAAACAAAAAAAACTAGAAAAAGTTCCCTTAGAATAATTGCTCCTAAAATTTTAAAAGTGATCTTCTAAGGTTTGACGCCTTTTCATCTTTAACCTTAGCATCATTTCAATCAATGCACATTTCTGATATAGGGCAGTTCTAGAATACAATGTTTCAAAATTACTTCAAGTTGTGCCTCTGACTCAGAATTATTAAGCATATTCCAATATCTCTCAAAGACCTATTAAAAAGGGTATGAGAGATGGAAAATTTTACTCTAGAACATTCACGGCTGTAAAGGTCCAAAGGAAGTTGATATAAGTACTTCAAAAATAAAAGTTTCACTAGAATTTGGTGACTTGAGGGGAGGGGATTTTATGTGTGAACTTGGGCTGCTTTTATTGAACTGGAATCCATAACAGAAACTATTTATGTTTTTACAGCATAATTATACTTGGCTCAACTCAATAAATCTGAAATTATATCACAGCTATATTAATAGAGAATTTGGGGGATGGCTAGCTTCTATTTTCTTTAAATGGAAAGCATTGGTAAAGAGTGTTTTAGAGTTTTAAAACTGGGTTTGCATTTATTATCTTATCCTATTGATAGATATACATGGTGCTTCTACAATTCAGCTCTAATTTGCAAATTGCAAAATTAAAAATCCTTAAAAGAACGTTATTGGTTGCTCACTTTTTAAATCTCCACTTTGCCAATAAAGACTGAAAATAAAATTGAGTTTATGAAATCTTCACCCAAAAAGATGATCTATTAAACATCCTTCACTGTGCTAAGCTAGTTCAGAGGATACAGGGTATGTCTAAAAGTGACCAACTGCATGTCTCCTACTCCAGTCTCACCCACAAGAAAAAATGTGTTTCAGTTTCATATAACACTTATTGGGAACTTGCCATGTCACAAGTGCTATGTAGGGTTCCAGGGATAGAATTTTCACTAATTTTGAGACATACCCTCCCCTTCCTTTTGGAGCTTGTGTTTATTGTGGTGTGCAGTCAGAAAAATGATCTAACCATTATTTAATTGTGTTTCTTAAAGATACCATCAAGTACCTGATTATATTTTAATAGAATAGCTGCTTTGATTATTGATAAGATTTAACTTTGCCAAAGTTCTGTAGATGTTCAAGTAGTTTGAAAGTTGTTGCATTAAGAAATAAAAGCATGTTTAAGGATACATACTAAGTTTAAGGTATGATTCTCAGTAAAATCTAAACCTTCTCTAATCTCCCTTTTAGCTTTTGCAAGGAGCTGCTTATAAATATTAGGAATTCATTTCTCATAGTTATGGAAGCCAGAAGTTTAAGTTCAAGGCACCATCAAATGCAGTTCATGGAGCAGATTCCCTATACAATTCACAGGCAATACTTTCTACCACTATTTTCACTTAGTAAAAGGATGGACCAAGTTCTCTCTGGCCTCTTTTTACAAGGGTACTGATTCCATTTAGAAGGATTCCTTGCTCATGAGCTAGGTACTGCCCCCATAAAACCACTTCCTAGCCACCATCTTGTTGGGTTAGTACTTTCATTTATGAATTTTGGGAGAACTCAAACATTCAGATCATAATAGATCAAAAATATGGAATTAAGATTTTTTTCCTCAGGGGCTGGGGATTTAGCTCAACAGCAAAAAGCGCCTGCCTGGCAAGTGCAAGGTCGTGAGTTCGGTTCCCAGTACCGGAGAAAAACCAAAAAAAAAAAAGGATTTTTTTCCTCTAAAGTACAATTTTAAAAATTTTGTAATGATTCTTATTTATGTATTTAGTCCATCAAAATAAGCAGATATTAAAGATATCATTAAAGGTTTTAAAAAGTAATAATGAGAACAGTAATTCAAGTTATCATATGGAAATCTAAAAATGCAGTCTGTATTATAAAGTAAAGCTACAAACATATTTTCTACTATCGAATTCTCTGCTAATAATGAGATTTCAGATGAAGCAATTATACTACTGCTATTTTTTCCCTTTTGGTTTGCTATATTGTTTGTATTTCCTTAATAAGTTGATTTGGTTGCAGAGATTAACAAACACTACCTTAGGAAGAATATGCCTAAACCTATGCTTGAGTGATATTATAACGAAAATAATTGAAATCTTCATGGGGGTCCACAGAAATACTATTTACTCTTTAAATGGAGACTATGTTTTCTCTCAATTTGCAGTTGATAAAGAAATGCACTGGACTATTTTTGGCTGAGAATAAAGCAAAATACCATCTGTAAAAATAGCCTCCTTTTTTTTTTGAGAGCGCTACTTTGTGATGGTGTGAAAATGATATACATTCAGTACAAATCATACTTTGAACTTGATCTTCTCCTAGGACAACAGTAAGTATTGCAATACTCTTTCACCTTGCTTGGCAGCACGAGTGAGCTGCATCAATAGTTTAACCTCCCATATGTCTCTGAGGACAAGCAGTTGGTATTCTATAGTGTACTGTATTGTTAAGTCTTATTTCTTTTGCTTGGTAAATTAAGTCAATTTTCACTCTATTATGATTTCAACTTATAATGGGTTTCTCAGAATATAACTTCAGCGCAACCTGAAGCACACGTTAAAATAAATGGAGCACTCGGCTGCTATTGGGAAGATGAACTGGTCTGGAACAAGGAGACCAGGGAGAAGGAATTACATTATCTAGGAAACACACAGTGATGGCCTGAATCAAGATAGCAGCAGTTGGAATGGAGAAAGAGACAGATTCTAAAGACATTTTGGTGCAATAATAAACTCTTGTTACTGGTAATGATGATGATCGTTTAACAGCCCAGAAGTTATGCCCTTGTGCCAAATACTTTCAGGGTCTGTGGATTTCAGGCCAGAAATTAGTAAAGGGGCATTTTGTCAAACTCATTGCCTTGTAGTAGTTGTTCTCAATGGATATTTGTTGATTTGATTTGATTACTTTGTGTGGAGTACAACCCAATTAAATCCAGCCCATAGCTTTAGAGAGGAGCATATTTATACAGGCAACACAGGACAACTTTCAAAATATTTCTGCCTCATGCCCATAATCCAGAGCAAGAAGCTTGATTTAGAAGAATATGGTTAGGAAGGAAGGAGAGAGCACAGGTAAATGATAAAAAAACGACCAGCCAGAGTCTTATTTCCCCTAATGCTATCAGGCCTGAGAGCTGCAGAGTGAGAGAAATCACCAAAGGGAAAGATCGCTCCCTCTACACAGATATGAATGAGCAAATGGCAATTCTTGCTCATTAAAATTCTATGGAGAAAAAGGATGAAAATTTGTAGATAATTAGCAGATTTCTCTATTTGCAGAAACTCCATTGAGCATAAATAAAGAATGGCCCTGTATCGATGCATGTGGTCATCATCTACAAATGGAAAAATCTGCTCATCACCATTACAGCGGATTACTCATGTCGTTTGCTTTAAAGCATTAACTAAAAGAAATGTACAGTGAGAAACAAGGACACTGCTTCTCTATTCACTGCCCATAACTTGCACCTCAGATGATGCATAATCAGAAGCGATGTTGTTGCCTCCAATGTTATAAACACAGCAGTAAGAGTGTGACACACCACTGCGTGACATCTTCTAAACACCATATCCTCACTATTATGTTCTAGGACCAGCATAACCTAAGATTTAAAAAGTAATATCTCATTAATGTCACTCTAATCTCAAATTTGCAAAATGCCATGTTCTTTTCCTGTCGTACTGCAATCATGCCGCATATAACCGTCAAATATTTACATCCACTGCTAATTCTGTGAGAGTCCACACACTTTAGGTTTTTCTTCTGTTTTTTTTCTCTGGCCATGAATGACTCAAATATGTTTGGGTTTCCTCAGTCTTCAGTCGCATCAACATCAAAATGATGTATTTTAATATGAAACTACTTCTGATATTCCTGGACCTGTTAGTAGAAATCCTAACATTTGTACCATCACAAATTAATACATATTCAGTCTAATTTATTGTACCTCGTCGCTAAGAGACTGACAGCTGTGAAACGTTGTCTCTTTTATCCTTTTCTGGACTCCTACAGGAAACCAGTAATAACTAAGCTCAAAAACTAAGGCAAGTGTTCCGGGTGGCCCAGGCCTTTCATAGAGCTTTTCCTTCATATGATCCTCACAGAGGCTGCTATGACATCCAGGGTCAGCTAAGATTTATTCTAATTGAATAGTTGAAGTACAGGTGTCCTAAAGTTGTGTCAGTAGTAGCAGTGGCTCTGATCACACAGTTGCATGATATAATAATAATTATATCTATTCAAAGCCAAGCTGCCAATGAGTTTTCCTGCTACACCATTTCTGCAAAATGGTAAATGTGAGGATTAATAATACCACAGAATCAAATTCTCCTTTATCAGATAACTCCCAGCTTTGTTGCTGAGAAAGTTCAAGAGGTTCTGCGTAGTTTCTGCTGTTGTACTGTAGTGAACACATTAAATCAATGTATTTCTGCAGTGCCACCTTCCTTGTCTTAAAGTAAGACCTGGTGAGGATTTATTTGAGAATACAAGATAATTCCATTGGAAAATTAAAATGAGTTACTTCAGAAAAATAAAGACAACCCAAAAACTTGTGAACAGATCTAGGAACTAACAATGACTTTATTATTTAGGTTAATACAGAGACAGTTATTCCAAAACACACTGGTTTAAAGGAGTTATCCATTTCGCTCTCACAGAAAGTTTAGAGGTTAACAGAATAGGACTGCCAGTGTGAATGGACTGGGCATATATGTGGCCTCTCTTCATCTCTTTAGTGGAGAATACCCATCTTGTAAAGGTGTGGTGAGCTTTAGTTGGATGATGTTAGTAAAGTACTTTTTTGGTTTCTGACACATAATAGCCACTTGATAAGCTAGGAGTTAGCCTCTAGTTTTATTTGTTATAACAGTGGTGTAGTTGTTTTGTCTTCCTTTTTCTCCTTCTTCTCTCTGTCTATGTAGTATTCTGTTTTTCACTTCTTAAAACTCAACCAAAACTATACTTTTCTCATTAAGATTTGTAGAATCTGCTGAATGTGGTGGTACACACCTGTAACGTCAGCGCTTCAGAGGCTGAGGCAGAAGAATTTCTGATAGTTCAAAGCCAACTTGAGCTACGTAGTAAGTTCAAAATTGAACAGAAGGCCCTTGCCTCACTCCCCCAAAAACTGAAAGACAGAATGAAGTACATAGTTTGGGGTTCAGGAAATTCATTGCCAACTTTCAACTGAATTCCCCATCAGCAACGATATCCACCTCCACACCACATAATAGGAAATACCCAAATATCAGTGCTTTGATAATTTTAATACTCAGTTATTTAAATTCTATTAGTTTAACTAAATTATTCACTGATTCTTTGGCACATGTTAAAAGCAAACTCATGAGCATTTAGTCAGTCAGGCACAAGTATAAAAGAAGACAGTTGTGCTATCTAGGTTTTCTTTTCTCTGCAGTTAAAAAATACTCCTTCCCAACAACCCCTGCATAATCATATCCTATTCTTCTTTTCCTACTGAACCCATCACAACAAAAAAGGGTTTGGAAGCCAGTTTTAAATTAACATGCTATCTCTTGTTATGTAATTTTGTTTATTCTTTTTTTTTAAAAATTATTACTTCTTACTAGTGTGTATTTGTAGTATGAAATGATTACATTCTTCATAGGAAGTTGGTACATGTACATGTACATAAAACATCTTAATTCTTTCTTCATTCCCTTGTCCTTTCTTCTGTTCCCCTTGGGGATCCCCTTGGGGATCTCTTGATCCCCTTCATATTTGCACAATATCTACTCCTTATTTCTTATTATTTATTTTTTATTTTGCTCCTTATTTATAGTTTGGGTTTCTCATGCAAGAGAAACCATGTGACACTTAAGCTTGTGTGTCTGAATTACTTCAGTTGACATTATGTTCTCATGGTGCGTTTACTTTCCTATCAATAACTCATGTTTATCCTTCTTAATTGCAGACTAGTGCTTCATTGTTTAAATACCACATTTTCTTTATTCACTCATCTGTTGATGGACCTAAAGGTCACTTCCATGATTTAGCTATAAGAAACATTTCTATATTGTTGGGAATATAAAGTAGTACAACCATTATGGAAATCAGTAAGTACAGTCCTCAAAAAATTAAGCTATAAATTCCTGTCAACGCACCTATTCCCATGTAGGAGTCTTTCCAAAGAAGTAGTTTTATTAATTTTAATTCATTAATTATGTCTCCTTTTCTATTACAGTACCTTAAATTGAATGATAAAGGTATTCATAATTTCTAAGGTTCAAGTATGATTTATGTTCTTACAAAGTCATAGGTCATCACCAAAATGCTGGGTTTTAAGTAGTTAAAAATTAGTACCTAGTTAATTTTTTCTAAGGAATTCATTTCATTATTCTATTACTAGTTCTGGGCCATGTGACCACTGACAATATTAGAAAAATCTTCCATGTATATCTGCATATTCACAAGCTAGATTCTTCAGAGTTTTGGACAAGATACCTTGGCACCATTGGGGTTCTCTCAGCTCAGTTGTAGTTTTCAGTTGCTACTCTCAATTTGAGTCATGTTTTGTTTAGCCAAATAATTAACCAAGTAGTTTTCAATGAGTTGCTTGGTTATATTTGTTTGGCATAGCTGCACATATTTACAACACCAGATATTTAGTCATGCCTTCATGGTAGATTAAGGTCATGCATTTACTTCCTGAAATACTAGTTGCTAATTTTAGTTACTAGTTAACTTCCTGCACATTTTTTGACTCCCTGAGTTTATTTTTTGCTGTTTGTGCTGCAGATCAAACTTGTGGCCCTGTACACACTAGAAAAATACTATACCACTGAGCTAACCCTAATGACCTCTGTGTATATTCTATGTGACTGACCTAAGAGTTGGAGTTGGTTTTCATAAGAAAAAATGAGGTGAGGGAACAGTACCATACGCAGTCAAGAATCAGTGAGAGGGCTGGGGATTTAGCTCCGAGTCAAAGTACATGCCTGGCAAGCACAAGGTCGTGAGTTCGATTCCTGGTACCAGAAGAAAAACAGAAAAAAACAAACGAACAACAACAACAAAAAAGAATCAGTGAGAAACTTTCTCACACATTAGATATCCATCTTCATTGAAGCAAGCAATTTCTGCGTGTTTCTTGCTGCATTTCTTGTGCTTCAAATAGTACTTATCATATAGTAAATTATCTATAAATATTTATTAAATGAACTAATGCATATAATAAAATGCAAAAGTAAAATGAGGTATCAGTCCATATTTAAATGTACATTTTAAATTTGTATATTATTACTAAATATTTTCACACTGAAAAACTCTTCTAATCTTCACAATAACATTATGTAATTAGCAAAGAAACTAATGTTCCCCTTTTGCACATTTGCAGATATTAAAATTAAAGGCTAAAAATATTCCCCCAGTTTAGGAATCTATTTAGTGCCAGAACAAAGACTTAAATTCAGGTTTCTCCATATTTATCCTGGTGGCTCCTTTTACTTCCTTCTGAACTGTGAGCTTTGGTAATTTGAAGCAAACCCAGGACAGTTTCCTGGATCCCCTTCACTACACTTCCCTCTCTAGGGGTTCCTCCAAAGATCCTGGGCTACTGCTGGGTTTCCCCCAAACAGGGTCTCCTTAAAAGCTGAGAAACACAGCACTGCTGAGCCTACCCACCAGCCAGTTGGCACATTTTCAAATGAGCCACTGAATGGCAAATGCACAGATAACACTGGGATGAAATGAGCTCCTCTTATTGATTTTCCAAACCAATATGGCACTGGTGTTCCCGCTTCGTGCCATCTCCTCTCTCTGCCTGGAGGCATCCTCTGCCTCTTCGTCATTTTAATTAGACACTACACCTGGCGCAAATGCTGGGTTGATTAACCTTAAAGGAACTGAATAGTTTCTCTGATAGTTAACATGGGGCCCCTGACACAGTATAACTCATGTTAACATGTGCTGTTGTACAAACTCACAGCTTCTTCAGCCCACTTCCCAAAGCCACCTTGCAGGGTAATAGCATCTATAGAGAGCTCTTTTCAAAGCACGCTTCCATAATAATGCCAAAAAACACGAGATTTAAAAGATGGATGGTGTGGACTCTGAGGATGCCACTTTTTAATGTTTATGTAAATGCACCTTCTGTGCCATGAAGGGGTTCTAAGGGACAGGTCTTTGTGTAAAAGTGTTACAAAGGAAGGTGGTACAGCTTTTGGAGCTGGAAGACCTGAGGTTTCATGCTGTGCTAACTGTGGTCTTTGAATAGTGTCTTATTTGCTCTGGGTCTCAAACTCCTCATATGGCAAAATGGAGATTGAAAATAATGTGAAGGTTTCAGCTCATTGTTCCAGTGTGCACAAGCGGTGCCCTAATATGCCTTTCTCCTGGGAGGTAGGTACTAGAGTGAAGGCACAGAGAGTACCCTGTGCACCCTTGCTGTTATATGCTGGGTAAGTGCATTCTTTCCTTCTCATACAGAAACCTCTGTGGTCAAATTCAATTCTTTCCAAATTTGTTTTTGAACACCAAAAGTTTGAGAGCTGAAAACAGCTCTCCCATGAGAAATAATAAAAACTCAAATAATTGATCCTGTGGTCCAAAATTTACACTTAAATACTCATTTTTCTAGGACTTTAACAAATTTCACAATTTGTTAAGATAAAGATGTCTTTCTTTATCTTTATCATGATTCTCAATTTTTTCCTCTTAGCTTTATTGCTGGTATCACTAAATTTCTTTAGAGTGCTGGTTACAATATTTTATCCAATAAAGCATAAAAATATACACGACAGTAGTGAATGTTTTAACACACTAACACAAGCACTATCTGTTATCTGAACAAGAGCAGGGCTTAGACTGAAGTGTCTAAGCTTTGTGTATGCGTGACTTTGTGTATACACCTTTGTGTATGCGTGACCCACTCTTGGCCATACAGGGTTTTTCAAGTCAGATTTTTCGTTGACTGTTTAGCAAAGTTAGGAAGGCCTAGCAGATTATGTTTTTTTAATTTTGTTGTTCAAGTAGGGAAAAGTTCGAGCTTCCAACCATTCAACACTGAGGTATCACTGTAATGTATCCTTTGCTGGGGAAGTAGGATGCCATAGAGAAGTCAAAGGCCCCTTTTCTTGTGAGCACCCCACATAAATCAGCTGTTCTGTATTCTTCTCATGTGTCTCAGCTACCAGTATTTACAGCTGAGCAGAGCTAACACAAAAAGGTCAAAAACACTTGGCTTTATTCACTAAAGCTCTGTCTCTTGTGTTGCTATGGTGGTAGTATTATTTAAATTTAATTTTAACAAATGTCTAGCAATTGTATGTATTGATAAGATGCAGTGTTATGTTTCCTTACATTGTATAACTATCACTCTGGATATTAACAAACCCATACCTTCACATATTTCTTATTTCTTTTTGGTAAGTACATTAACAAACTTAGAGCCTTTTAAAAACATTCAATAAATATAATTAATCATAGTCACACTACTGTGCAAAAGAACTGCAGAAAATATTCCATCTTACCTATCACTTGTATGTACTGACCCATTCTCCTCCTCCACCTTTCCACTCTCCAGCTTCTATTAACTATTGCTCTAATCTCACTTCTATTTTTATCTGATTAAGTTTAGATTCCATATCTGAATAAGATCATGTGATATTTATCGTTGTGTACCTGGGTTATTCTAGTTAATATGTATTTTCATCCAAATTACCTCAAATATATATTGCCATCCATATTGCCTCAAGTGACAAGTCTGTATCCCGTTTATGGTTAAATAGTATTCTGTTTTGTGCTTAGCCTTTGTTTGCTCTGTCTATTTATCTATTACTGCACACTTAGGTTGATTTTATGTTCAGTCTTTTGGGTAGTGCTACAATACTCATGTGAGTGCAGATATTTTATTTACATACTGATTTTCTTCCATTAAATATATAGCCATGATGTGATTCCTGAATCATATGATAGTTCTATTTATCCTTTAGGAAATTCTATGCTGATTTACTAATTTACATTCCTACCTACCATGTGTGAGTTACCTTTTCTCCATGTTTCTGTCAGTATTTTTAAAATATTTTATTTCTACAAGTTTGCTATAAATGAAGTTTACATTCATCTTAGGGATTATGTATATGCACACAGCTTGATACTCTTAAAATCACTGTAACTTTGTAATATAACTGGAAATCAGCTATTGTGTTGCCTCCTGCCTTGCTGTTTTACCCTAGGATTGCTTTTGCTGTTCTGGGTCTCTTCTGGTTCCATATAAAGATTAGAATTGTCTTCTCTAGTTCTCTGAAGAATGCTTGTTGGTATTTTGATTGGGGTCATGTTGAATCTATGGTATATATTATTTTGGTAGGATGGTAATTTGATAAGATTGGTTCTGCCTATTGAGAAAGAGGGGAAACATAACCATTTACTGATCTCCTCTTTGTTCCCTTTTTCAGAGCACTGTAGTTTTCACCATAGAGATCTTTCACATCCTTAGTTATGTTAATTCCTGGCATTTAATTTTTCTTGATGCTATTATTTTTCTAATTTCTTGCTTCTTGAGTTAATTATTGGTATATATGGATGCTTTTGAGTGTTGAGTGTTTTTTGTTTTTGTTTTTTGTTTTTGAGTGTTGAGTGTTGATTTGGTATTTTTATTTCTTATTGAAGTTCATTATTAACTCTAATAAATTTTTAGTGGTATTCTTTAGGACTTCTGTACAGATTTCATACAATCTGCAAATAATGATAATTTGACTCCTTCAATTCCTATACACATCCTTTTTATTTCTTTCTCTTGCCTGATTACTTTGGCTAATGTTTTAAGTACTATGTTCAACAGATTTGGACATAGTGGGCATCCTTTTTTTGTTCATGTGTTTAGAGGGAAAGGTTCAGTTTTCTCCATTAATTCTGATGTTAGCCATTGGTTTTTTATGAATTGCTTTTATCAGATTCAGGTAAGATCCTTCCATAGCTATTTTCTTCAGGTTATTTATTGTGAGGTGGTATTGGATTTTGTCAGAAGCTTTTTCTGCATCTATCTATATGATTTTTTTGGGGGGGGGGTACTGGGAATCAAACTCAGGATCCTGTGCTTGCCAGGCAGGCCCTTGTGCCACTGAGCTATATCCCTGCCCCTACATCTGTCTATATGATCATGAGGTTTTTGTCCTTTTTTCTGTTTATTGATGTGTTATTTTCACTGATTTGTATAAATCAAACCATCCTTGCAACCCTGAGATGAAGCCTACTTTGTTTTACTTCCTGATCTTTTGAAAATGGGTTGTCTTCTGTTTGCCAGTATTTTATTTTGGATTTTGGCATTTATGTTCATTAAGGCCATTAGTCTGTAGTTTTCTTTTTTAGGTTAGGGCTTTATCTGGTTTAGGGGTTAGAGCAATGCTGGTTTCCAGCAATGAGATGGAAAAACTCCTTTCAATTTCATTGAATAATTTGATGATATAATATCTCCACTTATATTGATGATATAACATCTTAAAAGATTTTATAGAATGCAAGAGTGAATCCATCAGGTTCTGGTCTTTTCTTTTTTAAGATGGTCAATCTTTTATTATTGCCTGCATTTCATTGGTTGCTACTGGAATGTTCAAAAAATTGTTTTTGTGGTCTTCATTTAGTTTTCCTAATTCATATGTCAGCATTTTATTTGTTATTGTTAATATTAGTTATTCTAATTGGGATAAGGTAATATGTTATTCATACTCTACTTGCATTTCTCTGATAAGTAATTATGTTGATCACTTTTTCATAAGTCATACACCATATTTATGCCTTCTTTTGAGAAATACTTAATCATATATCTGCATATTTCTAATATTTTTTTTTCTATTGAGTTGTCTGAATTTCAGCCAAAAGTGATAAGACTACTAGAAGAAAACATAGGGGAAATGCTTTATGACATTGATCTGGACATGGATTTTTTAGACCAGATTCTAAAAATCTAGATAAGTGGCATCACATGCAATGTAAAACCTTCTATTTAACAATTGAAAAATCAGAAGAGTGAAATGACAAACTACAGATTGAGAGAAAATGTCTATCAACTATTTGGCAAAGTTTCATTTTACTTGTGTAAAAAAATACTTTTTATGGCATACCCAGTATTTGAGTTCCAGATCTACACCATTGCTTTGCTCTATGGATCAAAATAGCTGTAAATTGGACTGTGAGCTTCATGATAACAGGGACTGAGTTTAACTGATTTTTTCACTGATGCTAAAAACAATGGCATGTGTATTGTAGACATTAATTACTTGAAATAATGTTCAATTCCAGCAAATCAAAGATGGTGAAAAGCATATTCTCATCTGAATCACATTTTCATTTTTCAAATGGTATTATTTTCCCTGCAAACTAGCTCAGAACCTTTGGTCAACTACTCCACTTAGAAGGAGCGCAAAGGTTATTGGGCAGGAAGAATAATATCTGTGAGAGGCAATCTATCCCATTATTAAAACCTAATTACAGTGGCACATTTGTTCACTGAATTATTTCATTCCACAGTTCTGGGGAAGATGGCTGTTCTCATGTTTGCACCCAGAAGGTGGCCATGATTGTGTTCATTACCCAATGAAGAGTTCATGAATGCAAGCAAAATTGTGCTGAGTGTATGTGTTTGCAACCATATTGTCTCTGAACAGAAGCTTTGAAGGGAAGTGTTTGAACTGAGGTGTTACTTTAACAAGATTAGTTTTGTTTGTTAATTTTTGAAAATATTTTAACTGCATGACTTTGTGAAATTACTTTTCTTCTCTGAGATTTATTTTTTTCTTTTTTATGTTATAACATTCAAATGAGATAGTGTATATAAAGTTTATGCATAGATTCTTACACACCCACTGCTAAGTAAACATCAATTATCAACCACTGAACACAACAGAATGAGATAGAAAGTAGAGGGAAAATCCAGGGAGAAGCTGTGAGTTGCTGTCAATCAATTCTATAAATAAGCAGAAAATAGGAAAAGGTTAAGTTCCCTGGCTTTTCCTTAAAATGTGGAGAGAAATAAGGCCTTTCAGAATTTTCCTAGGAATGAAAATTTTTGTTATGACACAATGATCTTATTTCTTATACACTGTCTGAGAATCAAAGTCAAGGCCTGGGAGATAGGCCTACAAGCATCTGTTTTTATCTCTTGAAACTTAAGGACTTCAAAAGTGGCCCACTTAAACAGAATCCCTGACCTCTAATCCTTGTCCATTTTTGTAGAAAGGTCAACATCTCTTTGGGTCGTGGCTCACAGCAAATGGAGAAACATCCCCCTTCAGAGGGCAGCCTTATAGATTGGTGCCTGCATTGTGCTGACTTAATAGCCTTCATCTTTGAAGTACACAGGATCTGCGATTTCCTAAGGCAAAACCAGGCTACCACTGCTGCTGAATAAATGGCAGGTTTATCCTCAATTGCTCCAGTGCAGACGCAGAACTTTGGCTCCAGTGTCATCAGCTCAGGATACCCTCCTGGGAAAGTGCTCCGTCCCTCCTGGGTCAAGTGGTCCAGAGTATTTTAGAGCAAATCCCATACCTCTGACACTGCATTTTCTATTTGGCCGTGATCATCTGGATACTTCCTTCAGCTCTGATTTGATGATGCCACGTTTAATCTTGGCTCACCACTACCAAGCAGAAGGCTTTATCAAGCCTTCTATTATCATGGTGGAGTGGGCAGGCTTTTAATTTTTTTGAATATTTAAATGATTGAATAAAGTAACCAATAAAAGAAAAGCAATCCATTTGAAAATTCAAACTTTCCACTGAAGGACAGCCAACTTCACACACAGACTCTTGTCTCAACTGGGTGACCACTATAAGTTGACAGACTCTCTGACTTCTAGTGTTATCATGTGAAAGATGAAGATAAAATCACAACTTATGTGAGTCATCATGACAGTCTCTCAAGGAAGCAAACCTACTTTTCTCTACTAGGCAAAACATTTGCTCTCTTTAGTATTCATAGGGTGTTAAAAGGAGGCTTTCAGTTGAGAGTGTGAAGACAAACCCAACTCATCCTCTGCATTTTTCTTACCATCAGGGTAAGTCTTATCCACCCTGCAACAGCAATATATATCTGTCCCTGCATTTAATTCCCGTTTGCAGTTTCCACAGACCTGTCAGATGTAGTCACACAGCAAATCAAACGCTGCCTTTGACTTTGTGTTCCCTTCTGTGAGCTCGGCTTCCTTCTCTGAGTTCTTAATAAGTCACTGCAGATCCCTTGCTCTATGTTTTCCACTTTCAATAATTTTAACTACTCTTTCTCTCTCTCATTTTGCTCTTGCTCTAAGAGAGATACTTCTATATTCCCTTTAAAAAACTCTCTTTCCCCCTTTTCAGTTCTTCATAATATAGTTAACTGTGCCCATATTAAGTATTCCCTTTTTAAGTATCTAGTTTCTGCCTCCAGCTTGGACCATGACTGATATAACTTCCTTGTAGGACTGTGATATATGTGAATTATCATATTTATGGTAAAAAGTGTTGAATGCAATGCTTATCCTGTAGCAGTGACTTATTATGGAGTAGGGTTATCAATATTCATTTTTGTCCTGTTTATATATTGTAAAACACATGTAACATAAACTTTACTATTTTAACTGTTTTTGAGTGAACAATAAGTGTGGATATTATTATATAACAATCAGCACATCCATCTCAAGGATTTTTTTTTATTCCAAATTAAATGCTGTACCCATTAAATAACTTTCTATTCTCCCCTCACTCTGACTCTTTATAACTGCTATTCCGGTTACATCTATGAATATGACTGTAAGTATCTCATATAAGGGGAAAATATTTTGTTTGCCCTTTTGTGTCTACCTTACTTCATTGAATATATTTCAAGGCTTATTTATGTTTAAACATGTACTAGAATAGCCTTGTTTTTATTTATTTATGTTTTGGTACTCCTTCCTTTCAAAGACTGGCAATATTTTCTTATATGTGTGTCCCACTCTTTATTTGTCATTAATGAAAATGGGCAGTTATATTTCTCCTCCTTAAGGCTACTGTACATAACTCTGCTATGAACATAGATGTTAAAGTTCCCGCTTTCAATTCTTTTGAATATATGATTCATCTTATTATTAAAGCTGCTAAATGGAAACTTTTCTAAAGATCTAAGGCTCTTTTTTCTTCCCAGTGCACAGATTCTGAAGTCTCTTGTAAGTTGGCTTTGAAAATGGTTCAATTAATTATTGTAGCTGCAGTTGTCTTATTGATTTACATAGAAAGTTGGAAGAAGTTCGTTGCACTGGTTCTGTAAGGCTACTGTAACAAAGTACCACAGACTAGATGGCTTAAATAAGAAATATTTATCTTTCATGATTCTGGAGACTAAGATACCCAGGGTAAAAGCAATGGGAGAGTCACGGTCTGCTGATGGTTCACTTCCTGGTTCACAGAGGTCTATCTTCTCACTGTGTCATTACAAGAAGAAATGAGAAAAGAAAAATTTTAGAGTTTCTTCTACTATGACAGTAACTCCATTCATAATGCCTCTGCCCTCCTAATCTGATCTTTCCCCAAATGCCCTGCCCATAAATAGCTAAATGCCCTAGTATTGGAGATTAGAGTTTGAAGTAAGAATTTGTGACACAGAACATAAATATTCAGTCTATAATATAATTACACATAAAATGCTGAATCATAAGGCAATGACATATTAGATTTTCAACTGACTCATACTGTGTTCCTCATGATTTTTATATTCCACTAGGAAGGCACAAGTATTCTGCTTTCTCTATACCCTAATAAACACTTGTGAACTTCTAGAAAATAATCACCCTGTTATGTATATCTGACAGTGAATTTATTAGTAGTAGCTTTTATTAATGCACAAACACTTGGAAGAAAACATATTTCCTCTATTAAAAGTCGTTTAATTGTTTGATCACTCTTGCATGCCTCTATCTGAAAATCTTAGAAACTACTCTGAAGACAGCAATAAATAACACAACAGTCATTGCTGATTTCTTATTATCTTTTTTTGGAATTCTGTATCATTTCTATTGTTTTTGTGTTGTTTTGATTTTGTGTCTATTTCTGCTATTTTGTTTTTCTTCTTTTCTCTTTAAAATAAAAAAATTAGACATCCATGGTATCATTGTAATATTAGAATGGCTGAAAAAATAAAGGAGTGATTTACTTGATGACACACTCAATATCATCATATGTGCCATTACATAACCTTTAAAAGCTAGAATTAAGAGAATAAAAAGATACTGAGTAAATCAGGAAGGTAAGCATAATAGACCAACACATGAGATTAACAAAAACTATACCATCTAACTTTTGATCTAAATCTTATTTGAATAGGCTGCTTGGTCTAATAAGTTCTTGAATATACCAAAATGCATCAAATTCTGAAATATGTGATAGATGCCCAAGATTAATTAGACATAGAATTTGCCTACTTTTGCTCTCCCCACCAGTGAACATAACTGCAAATCATATCAGGTGGATAATTTTGGTGTATTGAAGTATATACAGGGTAAAACATTACATGACTCATAAGAAATTCCCCACCCCATTGGCTCTCTGGATTCTAGCCTTAAAATTTATCTCACTGTGGCAGGGTACCACTTCCTGTCCTGCACCCATGTGTTAGGTGACATGCTACTTAATCTGAGGCTTGAGAAGATAATCAGTGAAGTGAAAGAATATTTTTCAAAGACTACACGTCCTTTAGAAGATCAGAATGTGTTTGTTTGGGAAAATACTTTAAACACTTCCTGAGACAGGTGATGCTATCTTGAAGATATAGTTTTACCAGGGCCTAGAAACCAAAGAAATAGCTCTAGTCATTGAACAGAAATTGCAAAGTGAAAGGAAAAATAGAGAATACAAGAGAGGAAGTTGTAAAGACAGTGGGACCAACGGAAAGCAAGAAATACAAGATGAGGCTATCGAATGACAAGTGCAAGTAACTAATAGACTTTCAAAATCACAAGAATTTAATTTTGAGGTGTGTGTGTGTACTGCAATAGAAATCTCTCTTACCCCTTGATTCTTCAATAAAGTCATCTTCCAGCATACAAGCTTGCCTTGAGATTTTTCAATTTCTCTCTTCTTTTTGCCAAAGAAGGAGAAAAACATAATTGGCTTCCATTTCTACCTCAGTCCTGTGTAGAACAGGGAAGTGTCACAGTACAGGATGAGAAAATGTTTCCTAAATTGTCCCAGCAGTCGCAGAAACTCACTGCCAAGAGTTGTCATGGGTAACGAAACCTCTGGTATATTCAAGATAAAGTTGGAGAAACAACTAGAATCTATGATGCATATATTTGAAATATTCATAGCTTGTTTTTAAAGACCAAGGTAACTACACACACCTGTGACACAAAAATCATCTAAAATCTCAGCAGAATGCATCATCTAAGGCACAGGGTTTAAATTCATTCAAAATCAAGTTCATTTCTTATTTCTGTTTACCATTTTTGACCAAGTTGCTTCAACTGAAATTCAGTTTTTTCACACATTGCATTTATTATATTAGCCTCATGGAGTGTTTTGAACACTCCGTAAAATGATGCAAATCAAGCCAAGAGGTAGATTTTGATTTCAATAAATCATAGATATCATTTCTGACTCTTTTTGGTGTATTCACCCTGGAATTCATGTTACAAATTCTGTTGCCTTTCATCTTCCCAGGAATATAAACACATAGAACAAATTCTGCCTGCACACTTTGGTTAGTATAATATAACCGTTTTCATAAGAGCTTATGTCTCTACTAGACCATGAGCTCCCTGAAGGATGGCCAGTACATTTTGCTTATGTGCATGACCAGAACTTGCCACAATCTATGGACTCTAACAGAGGGCTACCACAGATGTACTAAGGGGATACTGAGTGGATGGATACGTGGAAGAATGGATGAAGGAATGAACTACTATTGACAAAAGTGAACTGCAATCGCTGCCTTTCACACTGTTCCTTTGCTGTTGTTTCAGAGGAATTCTATGAAGATATAGCTTGACTCAGATAGAGACTTGTTGGTAGAAAACTCAGAACTTATTACACCTGCTCTGAGATTCAGCTTCCTTTATTTTCTCTCTTGTTTTCTTCCCCATTAATCGACTGTGATGAAAATAATGAGCATTTTTAGATATTATATCTGTTTCCATCTCTCCTCTTCCCAAGAGACCCACTTTATGTTTATGCTTCCCACTGGTTCTAGACTCCAGTGTTTGTTTTTTTTTTTTTTTTTTTTTGCAACTAGGCATGTGACTTAGACTTATCATTTCATGGTAACTCTAATGGCTTGCTTGCAAAAACAAAATAAAACAAAACAGACTTTTTGGACTAGTTGTATGAGCACATGTAGCCAGAAGGGGTTATGAGCAGCTTTAGTCTCATGAGAGAAGCCAGGTCAAAGATGAATGAGGGGAAAAATCTCCACCACCATGAACAGAAATACTGCCAAAGCCCTAATGATATCATCAAACTCTGAAACAAACTGTCCCAAAAATCAATAGTCCATCTCATTTTCTTAAGTTACATGATGAAATAAGTTTGGGATATAGTTAATTTGTTACATATTTCAGCTAGGAATGGGTATTCTATAGCTTATACAGGAAGACCATTGCTTTAATTCACTGCAGTCATTCCTGTAACATTTTTCGGGTATTGGAATACTTCTTTTGCTAATAGAATAACCTGGGCAAATGAGAGCCTTTCTCAAAGTCTGTATGTGCACTGAAGGTGAGAGCATCATGCTGGATTTCGCTAACTAGGGATGTAATAGAAGCTTGGAGAACCCTTATGTTTTTCTTTCCCCTAATAGGAAAAAATCTATTGAATAAATCAGCTAACAAGATAAAGACAGCACTTTGTGTGGAAGAAGTGGGCCTTGATGACATCATGCCAATGCCACATCCCTCAGTGTCTGAAGATGGATTTCCTCCCTGCCATTTACAATTCCCAGTTATGAAAGCCAATGAATTTTTTTTGTTGTTGTTGTTTTTTCTCCGGTACCGGGAACCGAACTCACCACCTTGCGCTTGCAAGGCAGGCACTTTTGCCGCTGAGCTAAATCCCCAGCCCAAGCCAATAAATTTTGAATGAGCTTTTTATAAGATAAGTTGGAATAACAACACTGAGGACACTGAGTCACTCACAGATCTTTGAAATTCTCTTGATAATTCTAGCTTCTGTGATCTTGAATATACTATTTCTAACCTCTGAAAAGTGTTGAATAATTATATAGATTTTCTAGCATAATAATCTACACAAAAGTGTAGTGCCTTAAAATAATTCCCATTTACACACCTGATAATCTGTGGGGTAGAAATTTGAAATGAGCTAAGTCAGACTGCTCACTTTTCTTTTGCATCCTGGCTTTGATCCTTCACGTACCTCTCCAGCCAGGTTTCTGTTTCTTAAGTTTGTATCTGTTATTAGGAGTGATAGCATTGATTATGCCATATGGCTTTTCTCATTCAGCAGGAAAACAAAAGAACAAATAGAAATCTGTAGATCCTCTGGAGGTTGAAATATATCAGTTTTAGCTGGACCAAGATTGCCTTTGCTGTGTTCTCTTGGCCAAAATCAATCACATATTGGCCAACCCAGATCCATGAGTGGAAGGATGAAGGAGGGACAATGTGGGTCTTACTTCTTCATGAGAAGAAATAATGAACCAAATTTCAGAGAGGCTTAGATATTGAGAAAGGAATTCTTATAGTCACACTTGTCAGTTATCTGCTACAAGGTCCAAACAGTAATATTGTCTTTACCGTTTGAGTATTTCTTGAGTGGGATCTGTTCTACCGCATCTTTTCATATCTGTCTTGGCCCCACATATGGGTAAACCACATCTCTTTTAAAAAAATTAATTGCATTTTTGAAATGTTTGGTAAATAAATAAATGGATATATTTAGTAGGCATATAAATAAATGGATCCATTTCTTATTAATATTGTTGCTATTGTACCTATGGCTTCCACTGCAACTATCTGCCTTCATTTTGGGGAGGAAAGGGAAGATATTATTCTCATCTTTCTACCCTCAATCCTGGCACTACTATCTGAACAGTCTCACAAATGTGTCAATGAAACTATCTTTTCCTAAAGTAAATGTTATTTTTTCTCTATTCAAATGGACCTGCTAGTTAGAGATTTTGTGAACTAAAAAAAAAATGGACTGTACAAGTGAATCAGAATCACAAAAAAGTTCAAATCTCCTTGTAAAGAGTTAATAATAATGAAATTTAGCTCAGTGAGTCTCCACCTAAATCAAATCAAATAGCTGCTTTATGAGCCTATGAACAGATACAATCATTCCTGTAAGTGAACAAGGGTCTAGGAGACAACAAATGCCAGTGAGGACAAGGGAGAGGTGACATATTTTTATGTGCCACCACAGACTGAGATGTAAGAAACAAATAAATAAGGCCCACATAAATTAATTGCGGTGGTTTGGTGTAAACTCATAATTTGCAACTGAGTACAAGACAGAAATTCAATAGGCTATGCCAGAGAGTGGAAAGAAAGAAAGAATTTTTTTTATTCCAGATGGAGAAATTATCAGCGATATATGCAATCTGATGAAAAACACAGTCAAAGACTTTTTGCAGTATATTTTTTCTGTTATCTTACTCTTTGTCACATGTATGCATGTGTGCACAAGACTGTATGACTTTACAAAATATATTTTATATGCTCTTAAATTGGGCCTCTAGTTTGGCATTTAGTCAACATGAAAGAGAATCTTAAAAATATCTTGGCTCATTTGTATGGTGAAATGGCAGGGTAGAATTTAAGAGTGGGGAAAATTTAGGGGAAAACTGGAAAATGGGGAAATTTTTGGAAACACAAATGAAGCCATTTCAGATATTAATATTCTTAGTAATAGGGCTGGGGATGTAACTCAGCAGTGAAGTGCCTGCCTGGAAAATGTGAGGTTCTGAGTTCGATTCTTCGTACAAAAAAAAAACCCTTAATAATGATATTTTACCTAGCACTTGCTATGTTTTCCATATTCGTTTTTATTAAGGGTACTCAATATGTTTCACCTTGTTTCTTTCAGATGTAAATATTACACAACTATGACATTTATTTTATAGCAGACTGCCAACACAGAAAGCTGGGACAATATCTTATTATGGATTGGGTATAGTTTGTGCCTACAGAGTTCATATGCTTGAGACTTGGTCTTTGCTATGATGATGTTAAGAGGTGGTGTGGGTCATCAAGACATGCAGCTGATTGCATGGTAATTAGACAATCTGTCCAGTGCCCTGGGAAGGGATTAATGTCATTCCTGTGAGAGGCCAGCTACTTCCTGTGAGAGTGAGATGTTTTTAAAGAAAGAGCCCAACTTTTTCCCACTTTCTGTATCCCTGCCTCACCCAAGGCTCTTCTTAAACATGCCCTGTCCCTGACGCCCTCCCCTGCTACACCTCCATCATAAGCTGAACCTAGTAGACCAACTGATCTGGAATTTTCTAAAACTGTGAATTAAGTAAGCCTCTTTATGCTGCACGTTCCCTAGCCACAGATATTTTGTTATAACAACAGAAATTGTCCTAGTACACAGAGTTGTTAGTAGAATGCTGACTTTTATTACTCAGACTGGAATTTATAGTAATTATAGTAATTAAAATGATAATGACTAGAATTACCCCTTCATAGTTTATCAAATTATATCAAACTCTTGCACTTTCATGCTCATGACTATGCTATGTTGAAATCAATATATTCATTTTTTAGATTAGGAAAAAAGTAAAATTAATTGGCATGGCCAAGATCACAGACCTCTATTTACAGAAATAATGCTCTATACCAAAAGATGTGTGCTATATCCTAGGTTTCTTGCACCTAATTTGCTTCTACATTACAAAAAAGAGGAGTTTGGGATATTAGAGTACATATTCTCCAAAGTAGGGATTTTCTGCAATTCACTTCCTTTCCTTTCCTTTAAATTCAGTAAAATAAAATTCAATGAAAATTGTGTAAATATAGATTGGTTTGTTTGCTACCATATCTTAAACTCCTCTTTAATTCATTCTCTATTGCTACAATAATCTTTCAAAAAACATCAATGTGATCATTTATCTCTACTGGTTAAAAATATCTGGGGATTTGCAATTAATTTTTTATAGTTTAATATTTCAATTTTCTAGACAGAGCATTTATGTTCTTTGATCACTTCCTATTTCCAAACTATCTATGATCTTCCTCACTTCCTTTGATTTTGGAAGCTTCATTTTTCTCTTGTCCACTGGGAAAATTGTGATCATGCACTCATTCATTAAATATGTTACAGATTTATACTTTTTTTGTCCCTTTCTAAATTAAACTACTGTTTTATGAACACAAACTATGCACTAGGCAGCTCAGTTTGGGGAAATAATAGCGATTGAATACTGCAATGTGTGATGTTGTACACAACATTCCCTCCTCCTCCACCCCTAGCTATCCTTCATTCCTGCTAATCACAGTTACTTCAGTCTCTCTAACCTTGTAACTTCCCTCTGTGAGTTTTATCAACCTAATGACTATTAACATATTTTATTATACACCAGATATTTTGTATAACTGTATTTCTCCAACTCCAGACTATTCAGCAGCTCAAAACACAAGACTGTGTCTGATTGATCTATTAAACATCATTCCTTTCTAACACTGAGCATTGCACACATTAATAATTATATAAATATTCATTAAATAAGTTAATGCATGCCTTGAGGTTTTCAGAGATTGACTCTGACTTCGTATGTTAAGTTCCCCAATGATTACTATGGGACTAAGACCACACAACATCGTGAGTTCAAATTCCAATTTATCCAGATACTCTTTGTGTGATATTTATTCTGTTATTGAACCAATATAAGTCTTGGTATTTTAGTGTTTAAAACAGAAGGAAGCCATACTTTTTCATAATTATGTTAGCAGCTTAAATAAATTATTCCATATATAGGCACTCCTCTTTTAATGACCTAAGGCTGTTCTTGCAACTAGGTTCTTAAATGATTTGCTGGCTAAATAAGGAATTATATAAAGTACATTATAATATTCAGAATGAAGTGGTCAAAGAAGTAGTCAAAGGAAACTCCAATTTGATGACTTTCTTTTTATTTGCATAACTTTTATTTGCAGTACTGCAATGTATAATACAACATAAAAGTACAGCCCTGTATCATACAGGATAATCAGCAAAAATTACAGTACTGTATAAACAAAGTGTACTGTTCAAACAATAACACTGAGATTCTATAAACAAGATACACAGGATGGTACAATAAAGGGTCAGTTGTAAGTCGGAATAGTTGTTAAATGGGTAGTCATTAAACAAGGAATATCTCGAAGGTAGTATATATTTAAAATAATTCAATGAAAATCATTTGTTTTCAAATCACTTAGAATTTAAGAATACATGGTCTGCAATAACCTTTAAGATAAAACACAGCATCCACCAATAAATCATCAGATCAGCTTAATGAAGGTAATATTGATCCCTCACATGTCAGAAATCCAGGATATTTTATGATATAGCAAGGATATAGAAAACACTTGCTCATCAATAATCATGATTGCAAAACAGATGCAATCCAGATATAGCAAAGCAATAAAGTGTCTATTCTTATAGTTCTTCACTTGTCCTTCCCTGGCATCTTAGCAGCATCCATGAGTTCTTCAAGGTCGTGTTGATCACACAGTTGATGATGCTGGAAGCTGTGTTTTGCATGTGCAATTTTGGCTCATTAATGAAGGGCTTCTGCAAATCATTGCAAGGGACCAATGAGATTAAGAACTACTGACAAGACATCACAGAACCATGAACCTGTTTCACTCTGTAAAAATCATTGGAGATGCCAAATATCATTGATGATGCCAAATATCATTGATGATGAAACTGGCATTAATGGAATCACTGCTCTGTCAAATTCTGTAGTAAATACCTTGGAGGATATGAAGACACATAAAGTAGGTAGCAAAGAAGCCTACTAGCCAGGAGTGTAAGACAAAAATGGAGCACCTGAAATAATCACAGAGCCAAGAATAACAGTGAAGTTGCTCAAGAGCATGTATGGCTCTTGAGAAAATAGATGTATCCACATGACATGAGACATTTCTACATAGCAAGAAGTTTCAAAGGTAACATCACTTCTAAAGAGTTTTTATGTGTAAAAGTATTTAACTCCAGATTAATCAGTTTATTTATCACCTGAGGAACTGGTAAAACTATATAGTCCTTAGAACTGAACCCAATAAGAAAGAGTCCACCGATAAATTTTTCTGGCCCTTTGGCACAGCTGTTCTACCTGTATAATATGTGATCAACAGATCTACTAAGACCGTGCTCCAAATCACCCTCCTGCATCAAAACAGGAAAACTATATGTATTTTGCAGGTTGAGGCAAAAAAGCAACCTCAACCTTAAGCCACCTGGGTTTTTTCTTTTTTGCCTCCGAATTCCAAAAAAGTTCAAAAATTAGCAAGTAGCTTCTCAGACATTATAAAAATAAGAAATATTTTGAGGACATTTGTCTTTTCATGAATGCTGCATTTATTTGAGCAATATGCTTAGTGAAAGTGCCTAAAATACAATAAGCTACAGGTGTTCTTCATTTAACTACTGAGTTCTAGTCCTGCAACTAGGTTTCTAAATGAGGAATTGCATATAGTACGCACATTACAATATTCAGAACGAAGAAGTGGTCAAAGGAAACTCCAACTTGGTGACTTAGCTTTTATACATACAACTCTTACATGAGGTAGTTGAGTGTATAACAGAACATAAAACTGTAACACTGTACTGCACAATACAATCAGCAAAAATCACAGTACTATATAAACAAGATACTGTACAAACGTTGAAGTTTTTTCAGCAAGACATACATACCTTTATGTCTGAGTAGCAAGTCATAAGACTGAACAGCATGCCTTGGTTGCAAGTCTGAGCAGTCATTAAGCAGGTAGGTCATTAAATAAGAAATACCTGTAATATATTTTGAAGCAAGACCTAGTATATACTACACTGTACATTAAATAAGTAGTACCTAATGTCATCAAAGACATTGGGCCATTGATGCATTGTCACCAAACAGATTTTAAAATAGTATTTTCTGAATATCAAGCATGTGAGTGAAGAGTAGAAAAATCTAGGTTTTAGATTTTTCCACAAGTGAGAGTTTTGTTCTTTTCTGCTCACTTATATGTTCTGGCTTTGTATACCTACTTTTAAGAGTAAGAACTCTTCATACATATTGGAGTGCTCCAAACCCCTCCTTTTGCCCCACCCTCATTTTCTGTAACCCAGTTTTAGGAGACTCATCTCAAATGCCACGAGACAGGCAGCAGAGTGATGGAAGTAGGTCTCATTAGCAGAGCGGTCCAATTATGTCCAGCCTCCCCTACACCTTAACAGCAGCAACACTTATTTCATGGGCTATTCAGAGATGTGGGGTTTTTCAGGGTTACAGTGAAGGTATTTATGTTCAGGGTCACTGGGAGACGTTTTAAATGGGAAATATCAAAAGAAGGTCTGTGACAGCTTTTCCTTTACAGTATCCTTGGGCTCCTGTTAAATGATGACTTTGTGTAATTAAAATGAACAAATTGTGTGTCTGGGTTCCATCTTCACAATCACAGCACTTTCTCTCTCCCTTTGTTTAACTGCTTTGTTCATCTGAAAGTGGTGTTAAAAAAATAACAAAAATAGAAGTTAAATGTATTCCTGCAGGGCTGTATTTTTAGTAGCTCATCACTTTGTGGAAGTGGCTTGGAGGTTTCAGAGTCTAATTATGAACCTAAGAAGATGGCACTGGGGAGCAAAAGGACGTTGGAGTGGGAGTGGAAAGGAAGAAAGCAGGGCAGTTTTCAGTGGGTGAGCTGATTCTTGCTAAACTCCAACCAGAACTAACTAGGAGCTCCCCAGTGAGCGGAAGAATAACGGGCATGAGAAACCGGGATGATGCGCTAAGTGTATTCATCACCAATACAAACTTTCAGTTCATGAATTTTCTAACTGCTTGTACGGGGAAAACTTCACCTTTAAACTACCCTCAAAATGATACTCCATAGTAAAATGCTTCCAGATAGGAGGAATCAAAGTAAAGAAGACCGGTGCTGGGGATTTAGCTCAGCGGCAAAGCGCCTGCCTGGCAAGCGCAAGGTCGTGAGTTTGGTTCCCGGTACCGGAAAAAAACAAAAAAAACAAAACAAAACAAAGTAAAGAAGACCATCAGTGAGAATGTAAACACAATGATAACTAATGATGCACAGAGCAGCTTAGAAGTTCACCACAGAGGAGGTGTTGAGGAAGAGCTTTTTGGACCTTTATTAATGATCACGAAGAATTAAATGGCACTTGAATGCAATTTATTATCAGTATTGATTTATGAACAAGCATGTATATTTATAGCTGTTTCATATCTGCCAAGTTGTTTCTTTTCATCAATTATAGAATTATGCACCAAAAAAGTGCTACAAGCAATGTATTTTTGCAGTTCATGAGGGTTCGGCACCATTTATCATGCTAGAACTCTGTCTAAGGGTAAACTGAGGCTTTTGAATAGTGAACAGAAGGGTCAAAGGGAGCTTGTGAATTAAGAATTGGGACAGAAGTAAAGTAGGTCAAGTGAAAGAGAACTAGGAAAAAAGTTAACTATATTGATCTAAGTCTCAGAAGACAGAAATAGGTACTGGGAAATGTGCAAGATATGCAGGAAAAATGAACTAAATTATAACCGGACAAAAAGGTGAAGAAACCCAAGTATTGAGTTGGTGATCAGGGTTTTGCTCAGAGCAGCCAGTAAGATGTGATGAATTCAGCAAGTATTTTTTTTTAATACCAGATGATAAAGGTGTTTTATTTAAAGATAGGACTACTGTGTCCTTTCTAGCTGATTCTAAAGTAAATAGATGTCTTGATATAACAGACTATATTTAGAACCCCCAATTATTAATTCTTTTTTTGTTTGTTTTTGTTTTTTTGTTTTTCTCCGGTACCGGGAACCGAACTCACGACCTTGCGCTTGCCAGGCAGACGCTTTTGCCGCTGAGCTAAATCCCCAGCCCCTCCCAATTATTAATTCTTGCTTGCCCTATTTCAGAGATAGACTTAGACTGGCACCTAGGAGAAGAGCACTAAATGAGTGACTGGTGCGCATTGTGTCACTAGTGTAAAACTTGAAAGAGTTAATTTAAACTCGGAGGTATGATAGACACTGTGAAATGATAGGAAACCACCGAAGAGTAAAGGGCTTCTGGGATGTGGGAAAAGAGAAGGGAAAGAAGGAGAAATTTTGTATGTATGTATATACAGGATAGATAACATGTTTGTTCTTCTATCTGCTGTTTCTATGATGAAAGAAACTGTCAATGAGTCTTTGGTTGACCAGTATTGCATGTCTATATCTGTTTTCATGAGAAGCCACTTTGAAGATATCAATATGTAATACAACCACCATTGTTAATTCCCTACCACTTTGTTTGTAACTCTGTATTGTCTGTATTGTGCTTGTGATATGTTGTAAAATGTTGTATGTCTGTTAATGTTTCCCTCCTTTTATCCTTAAAATAAAAAAAATAAATTAAAAAAAAAAAAGAGTGACTGGTGCAAAGCTAAGTGGGCAATGTGGAAAAACTTGTGCTTCTGTTATGTCTTCATTAGCGTATTGTTTATTTATTGCTGCATACTAAGCCACTGTAAGAACAGTAATACCTTCCAAAAAACCAAGCACTGTTTAATATTACTTTTACACCTCTGGCTTTGTGGATAGTTCTGTGACCTGGGTGAGCCTGATTGATCACAACTGCCTTGGCTCATGTGCATGTCCTAAGCTGGCGTCTTGGCAAGAGAGCCAGTCTAAGCCCCCATTCAAGTGTCTGGCAGTGAATAGTGCCTCAAAGTGACAGGGTAATTCAGCTCCTATCCTATAGGGTACTCCAAGTTGTTCACCAGTAGGTGACAAAAGTCTAAAAGCGAGATGGAAGACACCCTTGAAGGTCTCTTGAAATTAGGCTCACAATCGGTGAAACATCAGTTCTTCCATATTCATTGCCAGTAAGCAGCAAGTAACCAACGCAAACCCAGATTCATGGGAATACAAATAGACCTCACCTCTTGATGGAAATTGCTTCACAGTCACCTGGAGGAGAGGTGGGGGAGAATTTATTACTGTCTTTTTGAAAACCACCTACTACACCTGGACTGAAATTCTTGAATCTCAAATGCTGATAAAGATCATTCTAGCATAACATCTGTCTGTGGCACAAACAGAAATTTCAGTCAAGCCAAATTAACGCATCAAATGAGTTATGAAATTCTCAAATGTATATTTATGTGTATGCACGCTGATGTGGATATATGATTAAGATCCACTGAGACAGAATAAGCAAGTTGACGTGCACAGTATTCACAGTCCAGCAACTCAAATTTCTTTCTTTACTTTAATTCTTACTAACTTTTACATAGCTTCTGTAATCCTCAACTTCATAGCCTAGTAATATTAATCTCACTGATACTTATCAGATGGGGCTACCGGGTAACATTACACAAATGAGTGCCAGTAAGTTTTTAAGCAAAGTACTTTGCCCAGTGGAAGTATTCAGTGTGCTGGCTGTTGTTATTATTCTTAAGGATCATACTGTAAAGGGACTATCCGTGTGAGGTTTGTGTGGGCTGTATAAGAAGATGGGCAGGGCTGGGGACTTAGCTCAGTGGTACAGCGCCTGCCTGGCAAGCATGAGGTTGTGAGTTCGATACCCGGTACTGGAAAAAAAAAAAAAAAAAAAAGAAGATGGGCAAATGTTTTTCTTGTGGCAATTTTATTCATCTTATTTGTTTATATGTCATGCCACACAAAAACTCCTTACACATTTTTTAGATGCTGAAAAAAATCAAAGGGAGCAGATGGGGGGGGAGAAGAAGGGAACTGAAATGTGCTATGTTTATGCGCCAGTCTCCTACAGCGAATGTAATCCTCATGTACTGCAAACATTCTAATAAAAGTAAAAAATTAGAAAAATCAGAGTTAAAGAAAGTCATGCTTTAAAATAATTTTATTATTGTGAGTTTTTAATCAATGCTTTTGCTGCTATGTTTGGTATATGTGTATGTTTGTGTATGTTTGTTATGGTATACGTATATGCATATGTATATGTTTATTATGGTATATGTATAGGTTTATAAATGTTATGATATATGTATATGTTTGTTATGGTATATGTATATGTTTGATGGATTTGTGTGTTTTTGTGTGCATGAGAGAGAGTGAAGGACTTCCAAACTGTATGTAGTTCAAAGTACATGACTTGGGAGTCCTAAGATCTAGCTCTACAGCTTGCCAGAATTACTAACTTTATGCAATTACACTGGTCATTCTTCATTTCATAATTTTATCTATAAAAATGAGTTAGGTTGGTGGGTTTTTTTATCCTTTACAATCATTCCTTTTTCTCACCTACAATTGTTTCTGTAATTATTATTATTTCTTCATAGTTCTGAGAACAGTGAATGTACATGGGTAATTTGGATAACCCATAGAAGCCAATCAGAATATAAATGATTTATAATCCTAGTAGTCAGTGAGTAGCCTGTAGACTTTGGCATTATCTGAAATTTAGTGATGATATAGAAATTTCAAATTAAAATACCTATAAAATTATAATAGTTTTATTTAACAATCTTCTGAGGTAATTGATGCAACTAAGAAAAATCTGCGAGGCCCTGGAGTATACTAACTGAAGGAAATATATGGTGTTTTAGATGAACCACAGTAAGTGTGTACACAGCGGTGTGGTATATATATATATACACATATATATACAGTCACTCTGCCTGGCTAAAAGGCATATTACTTTCACAAGGTCTCAAATAGTTAGAGGAAACAAAATTTACTTATGAACCAAATACTTGCATTTCAATTGCAAGGAGATTGCCCTAGTATGGGAAAAAAATTATATTTAGGTAATATATAGTGGGAATTTTTGTCACAGAAAAGCAAAAGGAAAATGAGAAGGAGTAGATCAGAAGAATGAAGACAAAAGAAATGGGAAAATTGGAATAAAAAGGAGAAAGGAAAAGTGCAAGACAAGAAGAGAAGGATGAGAAAGAAGGAAAGAAGCTAACAGAAAGAAAATACAAGAGGAAGTTCAAGAGCCCAAGAAGTCGTCTCTCAGGCTTGGAATTGATGACAGTACAAATAATCAAATTTAGTTGAAGGGATGTAGTAATGAGAATACCAAGGCCTGTTTCTGAGTGTTGCCTCTGAACTAAACTCTTTGTAACACTGGAAAAGTCAACTCTTTCTTGAACCTCAAATTCAACTTCTGCAAGATAAGGATGCTTAACTATGATTTTTCTAAGTCTTTCTCATTTTAGATCCTGTGCATGATTCTCTTAGGACTTTAGGCTCAACCTCTAATCTAGCAGCAAAAGGTATGTCTCTTTCCCATTGCTGGTCAACCTCATTTCTTTCCATAGCACAGAAAGAGTCTTGAAACTTGATTCTCAGATTTTTAAAAATATTCTTCTCTCCTCTCCCCTCCCCTCCCTCCCCTCCCCTCCCCTCTCCTCTCCTCTCCTCTCCTCTGCTCTCCTCTCCTATCTCTTCCAAGAATGCTTTGTCCAGAATCTGATCTTAGAACTGCAGGATCCATATTTTAAATTAAGATTGTATAGCACCACATTTTTATGAGCTAGAAAGTTAATGATGTCAATTCAAAATAGTTAAAATATTATTTTTGAAAAAGAGATATTGTAGTTTTAAGTATCCAATTGTGATAGGGGAGAAGAATAAACTTTCTCCTTAGTGTTTGAGATATAAATTTTGGGACTAATAGAGTAACTCAATACAATACAGTGATGTTACCAAAGTATATTCCAAGGAACACTAGTTCAACAGTAGATTCATAAGTATTTGGCGAAGAATAAGATTTCTGTACTCAAATCTCCCCAAACTGGAGTTGAAAACACTGAACAACTTTTTGTTTTCCGCATGATTTCTCCAAAATTTTGTCATGCAGGATCCGTTCCCAAATATGCATTCTTAAAGAATGTAGAACATGCACCTCTTCACAAGCTGCTGTCATCACGAGCAACTTTTTATTCATCAATGATATTGTGCTCAAAGTAAACTTACTTGGAGAAATTTTGTACTACTTATGGCAAGTCACTTATCTCTTCGTGTCATTTTCTTCTTTTGTACAAATGAGGGGGTTGGATTAAAAATCGCTAATGTTCTTACCAGGTATCAAATGGTACAGTTAAATAAAGCCTAGAAAATATCATTAGTTGCATTTGAGATCATAATGAGTCAGTACAAGATAGGGAACAGGATAATAAGTCTGCCAATTTGTGTGGTACAGATGATCGATTCTTTGCAAGATCAAGGAGGCTTGATATCAGTGTGGGCTCAAGCTGTTAGAACAGACTGGGCTTCTAAGCAAAGAGGAGGCAGAAGGAGGGAGATTTTAAAAGGCCATCACTTTAAATACAGGTAGAAGGGAAAAGATAATTTTAGTAACTGTACATTCTTGGTCTCTAGGGACAAAACCCAACTTGAATGAGGCAAGAACAGAAATATATTAGAATCCTCGTTGGAGGATATGCTATATGACTAGAGAAGGAGTCTTGCGCTCATGATCCTGTGGGCAATTAGAACCAGGACATCAGTCACCATCTAAATGATTTTTTCGGTCCTCTATGTAAACTTGCCTTGTATTTTCTTTTTCATATCTCTTTCTGCTAAATAGCATGGAATGTGGCCAGCAGTAGCCCTAAGCTTCATATTTCTTGTCTGACTAACAGGGGAAGATTGGATCTATTTTATTTCCAGGCCAGATACCCCTGGAGAATGGTTTTTGTAGGCCTGCTTGGCTCAGGTACATTTCAGGACTAGGGAGTTATATCCAGTTTCCTTATTTTCATAAAATATTTTCTTTTGGCTGAGAAATCATTCACAACTATTTAAGTATCATACATTTGCAACATATTTCATGCATTTCAATATGTCCTTTGGAGAAAGGGTTCTGGTTAACTATTTCTGGGTGACATCCCTAAGTTTGCAACTTACACAATTTTGTAGGTGAAGAGTTGGAAGAAGATATGAATTAACAATTGGAGTGTGTGGTCTCTTGTGCTTGAAAGTCGCTGCTGGCTCTGATTTTACTCATCAAGACATAACTGTGCCGGACATTCAGGAACTCAAATTGGGCCACTGACAAGAACATCTAACTCACCTGTAACATGGTCTTTTTATACCAGATTGGCTGAGACGTGACAGAGAGCACTTCAGAACAGAGTATTGGTGAAGAAAAATGCTATAGGAGATCAAAGCAGAAGCAATATGCTTCCCCTGATCTCACAGCACATGTCAAGCAGTGCCATCCCTACTTGATTACAAATGCTGCATCAAGTTCAGCCCAAGATCAGGAGAAGGCATTGTATAATTCCTACTCTTTTTGGAAAAAGTGTTGAAAAAAGTTGACCATATCTAATGCATCACAGAAGAGTCTCATAGGATTCACTAGACTGCTGTTGATATTCATGCCATAAAATTGTTAAGAATATCTGCTTAGGAGTGCATGTTCAAGTAGAGTAGGTTAGGTAAAAACACCTTGTTAACATTGATTTAAGAAAGTGCCAGGGAACTGGGATCCAGGCTCTCAGTCATTATGTGCAGATATTTCCAGTTATAATGCTACAGTCCATTAGAGAAAAAAATAGAAAATAAAAAGTCTACTTAACCTTGATGGGTCAAAAATGACAGACTTGAGCTTTACCCCCAAACCACAAGAGTGAGTGAAGAGTTTCATAATGGTGAAAGCATCTTGCTTATGGGGAGATAACACTTGTCTTCCTAGGGTGAATATAATTAAAAGAGATTGCAAAGAAACATGAAGAGGACATGCATCTCCTCTCCAACATGCAGCAGTGATGGATCAAAGACATGGGAAGTGACACCTCTGTCTCCAGGACACTCAGAGTAGAAATATGGTCAATAAGATAGCATGTTCATTCATGAGTTTAACCGCTGCCTTATCGGATGAGAAAGATGAAAACTGACAGAAATCCTCTTACTAATTCTCCTCTTTCCACCCTACCTCTTGGCATAAGTAGAAGAAGCCTTTGGGTGAGGAAGACTAAAAGTTTGTACCTATGACATACCTGGATGAGATTCTTCTCTAGATGTATAGCTAGGGATTTTCCCATGCTCAGTTACAGCCTCCAAGTAAGAGATGATGAGGGGAATTATCACATGCAAGAACGCCTTAAGATAGAAAACTTATGGGCATTGGGTCAGGGATACAGCTCATTGGCATGGTACTTACCTGGCAAACACAAGGTCCTGAGTTCAATTCCCTGTACCAAAATGAAAGAAAGAGAAAGAGAGAGAGAGAAAGAGAGAGAGAGAGAGAGAGAGAGAGAGAGAGAGAGAGAGAGAGAGAGAAATGAAAGAAGAAAAGACAGACAGATCAAAAGAAAGAAAGAAAGACAGACGGAAGAAAGAAAGAAAGAAAGCAAGAAAGCAAGAAAGCAAGAAAGCAAGAAAGCAAGAAAGCAAGAAAGCAAGAAAGCAAGAAAGCAAGAAAGCAAGAAAGAAAGAAAGAAAGAAAGAAAGAAAGAAAGAAAAAGAAAGAAAAGGGAAAAGTGTTATGGGCACTCACAAGAACCATTTCACTGAACAGGTATAGTAAACCCCTCTTACTGGGGATACATTCCAAGACTCCCAGTAGATGTATTGTACTGCAATGGTATTTGTTATATACTGTTTTGTCCTGTATGTGCATACCTAGAAAAATCTTTCTCTGTTCCACTTGACAGTAGCACTTTATGAATTCTTTTGGGCCTATCTAAAATGCCAAAATTACTGCTTTTGGCTTTGGTACCATTCTTAAATAAAATAAGGATTACATGATCACCAGCACCACAGCACAGCAATAAAGGACCTTCGATCTGATATCTGAAATGGCTAAAAAGTGACTGCCAGGCACAGGTGGCATGCACACTGTGACTACTCTGGACAAAGGAATCATTTCTCTGTCCCAGAGGTGCAAAGCGTGGAGATGCTGGACTTTCATGTCACACAGAACTCTGTGCAGTGTTGATCTTATGAATTGTTTATGTCTGGAATATTCCAGTTACTATTTTCCAACTATGATTGACTCAATACTTGAGACTGCAGCAATCGCAGCTCTGGATAAAGGGGCTTACACTTTCTCCCTCACAAAACATGATCCACTGAGGCTCAGGGAAATACTCAGAACTTTTATATTTACTAAGATGGCCTAATTGAATATTTTGGTTTCTAAATAGGAGATGCATGCAGTACAAAAGGCAAAACATAATACTAATATCTAGATATAATAAGAGTATTAAATATTTGATGAATGATTATGGATAACTGAATGAAATAACCTAAAGTTCTTAAAACTTTATATAGGTTCCTATAGTATGAAGTACAGGATATTTTGCTGATCTATAATGGATTACCTTCTCCATTCACTCACTAGTTGTCCAGCCCAATTTTTCATTACTCCCTCTTTGCTTACCACAAAAACAATCTAAAAGGAAACTCCGAGTGTGTATCTTAACACCTAGTCCTGTGCCCTACCACTGCTCAAGAGAAGATTGAGGCTAATCTAGGTAGGTGGTTTGAGAAATACCTCTGGGAAAAGCAATATATGTACAGAAACCCAAAGAATATGAGAAAATCAGCTCCATGATGATGGGGAAGTAGTTGTGAATCACATAATCCAGGCAGAGGGTAAAACAAGTATAAAGGAGAGAGCTTAATTTCACAGAAAAATGGCTTGGGTGGTTGAAGAATAGTGAACAAAATATAAAGCAATACAGGGTCATCTCAGAGATGAGAGAACAGGGGAGAGACCGAATCACATAGAATCATGAAATCTATGTGAGGGGCTTGCACTGTTATGAATGGAATGGAAAATCATTTCCGTTTTTCACCTGGCAAATTGACAAACGCTTTTGACAAATGATAAAATCTCCAGACTTGCAAGGGCATTGAAATACAACCTAATTGTCCTACAGTTGAGGATCTGTTAAGTAAATGATAGGGTATGTGTATGTTTAAATGTTGCATGCCATTTAAAATGATGCTGTGGAAAACACTTCATGACGTGGAAAACGTTCACAGAAAGTTTTATCTGTTCAACAACCAGCTGTCTGGGTGCATGTTGCTTGCTAAATATCAAATGGATTTGCCGTGAAGGAAAATGTTCATAACATTAAAATTTGCTGCTGTTTCTCCTCAGAAGGGAGATTTCTCATTTCTTAAATACTTGCTTTTTAAAAAAGAAGTGTGTTTGTGTGGAAGAGAGACTTTGAGGATGTGTGTCATCATGCTGTAAGGTTAACAGAATATCCCTCTTTGCAGCAGAAGTAAATTGAATAGCAGAAAAGGTTAGTGTCTTGGGCCAGTGGCCTCTGGATTGGAGTTTTATTTGCCATGATTTAGGATGGATGAGAGTCACAGGGTGAGAAAGCAAGTTACACACTTAATCAGAATGCTTTAATGAACACAGTAACACAGATTCTTCTTCCTTTGTAATTTTTTAAAATTTTATTTTGAAGAGAGTAGTAGATGAGAAAAAAAAAATAGCAACATACCAGCATCACAAACATAAACAAAGCAAAGCAACAATATTTAAAGTCATACAGTATTTCAACACAAAATAATATGAATTAATGCTGGTTATATTACATATTGCCTTCATAATTTAACCTTAGTAGAAATTGAAAGAAAACTTGAATGTATGACATTCTGTTTTGGAAAAAAGTTATTCAAACCACCAAGATATCACAACTCAATTTCTTGAAAAATAATGTCCCTGGTTTAAAAGGTAGACATATTTAAATGATAAAGATTTAGGATGTAACTAGCACAAAAGCAGACTCATTAAAATATATACAAATAAATTTTTATATGTGAGTATACAAATCTATATCCCAGTCTTACAGTTAAAACAGAAACCTCCCGCGAAAAACCTTCGTAGATGTTCAGCCCCAGGTGAACCTTCGGCATGAGAAGTATAAATGTGAACATCACTGTGTAACACAGGTCTCAGTGCTCAGGCTCATTAGAGGTAAGCGCAGAAAACTTACTACTCATGCGTTGTGTGTAGACTCCTGCAAACTTATAGAAAGGGTTATAGAATTTCTTTATAATTTACAATTTTCAGTCCCTGTATTTCCAGGCAGCCTTCAAAAGAAAGGCTATGGCTCAGTTTTACATTTATATTATATTATGCAAAGCGTGGAGATGCTGGACTTTCATGTCACACAGACCTCTGTGCAGTGTTGATCTTATGAATTGTTTATGTCTGGAATATTCCA
>NW_004955419.1:8998941-9076635 GCF_000276665.1 Chinchilla lanigera
TTTATTTTATTTTAATTTATTTTATTTTATTTTATTGTCACCATCACGTTCTGGAATCCTGCCATCACTGCAAGATTCCTATCATTGTTCACTGTTATTTCTGTTTATCATGTTTGAGAAAGGCAACATGGTGTACTCAAAGGCAAATGCATGCTTAGTCATTTTGGAATTTGGTACATTTAGGCCAAAATCCTTCAAGTCACACCCTTTTGCTTTTTCCTATGGAAATAGAAATAGCAAACTTGTCCGACTAGTAAATATTTTATAAGAAATCTGTGCGAAGATCCATGTGAACTTTAAATGCCTGTGCGTATATAAAAGAATGATTGGGTGAAGCCAACCGTGCTCTGCCCTTTACGCCACTAGCTGTTGTTACGAAAGTGCCTCCTGCGTACTCTCATGCTCATTGCAGCAGCAGTAAATTCATGTCCCCTGGCACTGTAAATACAGACTCTGTCTCCCCACGTCTTCCTCCACTGGGCCCATCATATTCTACGCAGCCTATGAATGGGAAGTTCTTGCTTACCCTCTGGTTTCTCAAGACAGAATATTCAAATGTGTTTTTGAAATTAGCATTTGCCAACCTTTATCATATTTATGTATCACAGGAGGAGCTGTGAGGCACAATGCTGAGTTTCTCATGCATTACACCATTTAAGTTATAGCTGTCCTAGAAGTCAGATATTACATACGATTGTATCTCTAGTTTGGATGGAGTTTTATGAAGATTGAGTTAATGTACTAATTATCTTTGAATCTTCAACCTAACCAAAATAGAGCTCAGTAAATCCATTAGTATTTCTATGATTATTTTAATACTGTTATTAGTCCTATTGATTACTAAGGCAAGTATTTTTCATGAAAAATCTCAAACAGGCATGATTATTCCCATTTAAAATATGAAGAATAGGGTATTCAAAGTAGAAAAGCTACATTTGCACAGCCACTGATGACAGAATCAGCACTTAGATCCAAGTCTATCTGACTTCAAAACCAACATTCTCAGTTGCTATACTTCATTGCTTCTTGTGGGAGGATCTGAGCATAACCGAGGCCCATCTTGACCTAATGGAATGATGATGGTCCAAGTTAACCGATCAACATGTTTTATTGAGCACTGGTGTTCTTCATTCACATAATCTGATATCTGGCTCATGACACTCACAGATCATATTTGTTCAGCATTCTACAGGTCTCAGTCACCAACATCTGTCATGTCTTATTGAAGGGTTTAATATTAGGGCATAACAGCAAAAAGCAAACAGCTACAAACAGCAGTTTACTGTAGATCTATGTTCATATCTGCTGATATAACCATCTCTGTTACATTTTCAGATGTACCTAGAATAAAGCAACAGGATGTCTTGGATAGCTTGATGGTTTCAGAGAACTGGCTTTGAGGACAGTTACTGCACAGGCAGTGGTCAGCCTGAAGCTGCCTGGCTTGAACATTGATTAGGAGTGAAAGTTCACCCAGCTTCAGGCTGGTCCACACATTTTGATTGTCATTATACACCCCTGGGGAAGAAAAAGAATCTGATGAACCCTTCAGATATCCCCAGAAACTGAGATGAGAAAAATGACTTTTATTACCACAGAAGCCAGGGGAATGTTTCCTCAGGAACACAGGAAATCTAATGAAAAAGAAAACCAGGACTGAAGTGTTAAATTTTCTGACAGATATGATTTCTCATGGCCAATCTGGGCATATGTGGTACAAAATAAAGCTAATTTAGAATGGTGACTATCTTTTTATCTGTAATGATCTGTTAGGTATACTGGTCAAAATTCTTCATTTTACATAAGTTGCTATTTTTTATAGAACCAAGAAGGGACAGGAAAAGAATCATAGACCAATTCACCCCATCATTAATCCATTCGCTCACAGAATCATCCATTCATATATAATTTCATTTTTCACTCAGTTTGAAGGAGAATTTAAGAGACTTGCAATGCAAACCTGCATTTAATGAAAGCAAATTTCAGATGAAAACAAATACAATAAACAGTATGTGCAAGATATAGGCCTAGACCAGTTAGATAAGGCTTCCCAAATTCTTGAGAAAGATATTTATCCTCCTGACACAGAAAAACTTTTCTTTTGTTGAGGCAAATGAGTTATTGCAAAATAATATTTCAGAAACTTCTGCAGAATCCCAGGATTTCTCCCAACAAAGAATTGTGGATAAAATAATTGTATTGAAATAATGCATGATATTTTACTTTTTGTTTCTTAGAGAGGGCAGAAAAAGGGAAACTAAATATGATATATAATAAAACGAAATAGGAATTTTAAATTATTTTTTTCTATGGAAAATTAATTTATGGTACTTTGAAGTTTAAAAGAAACATTACTAAACAATCTGGAAAACATCTAGTACATAATAGGATAGAAAGAAATATGCATTAAAAATTTTTCAATTTAGGTTTTACTGAATTTTTATAACATTGATGTGATTGTACAAACAACTTCCATGCAAACATGTTTATGATTTGATAGTTCAAACGTTCTGCCCTATTTAATTTTCCAACTATTGCTTAATTATTTTAGGTTATAATATAGAATTATCTCATTTTATCCTTAATAATTGTAAATCATACAGTTTTCTACAAACCTCAGAGTCATTGTTATAGCCAACATATAAATGTAAAAACTTTTATTACTATCAAGTACCACACCTTTAGTCATTGCAAATGTATGTTCTCAAACGTGATAGAATATTTCAGAGTATCTAATCAGAACGGCTATCATCAAGAATACCAAAAGCATAAAATGTTAGCAAGGATGCATGAAAATAACAACACTTTTACACTATTGGTGGGAATGTAAATTTGAACAGCCAGTATTGAAATTCCTGATGAAATCAAGAGTAGAGCTACCATTTGATCCAGCAATAATAATACTCAGCATGTAGCACTGTCTGTCTGGTTTGAGAAGCTGAAAGTGCAAATAAGAACCAAAATATATAATAGATATTGTGATATCTAGATATAGATATCCAGATATAGAATAGATTCAGTAGATATTGGGTTGCCTGGTTTTTCACTTCATAGCATATGACACCATGCAGTGTGTCATCGGTATCTGGCATTTTTTTAAAAAATTGTGTTTATTTATCAGTACATGTCCACTGAACACAATGATACATCTTTTTACTTGGCACAAGGGTATACAAGTTCACCCATGTTTCTGTGTGTGTCAGGGATGTGCCTTTTTTATTTCTGGATAATCTATCACATGACTATAATGCAAATTTTATTTTTTTGTTGCTACACACTTAGATTGTTATGAATCTTTTGCTGTTTTGGATAACAGTGCTATGGACATTCTTATTTAGATGCGCAATTTTATCGATCTTGGTAAATGTCAAGAAATGGAATCACTGTGTAAGTGTTTGTTTAACTTTCTAAGAAACTGCAAAAGAAGTTAAAATTATTTTCCACTTGCATGTTCCATGAATTAGAAATCTGCTAATTCCATTTCTAAATTTGGTAGTTCCATGTATTTTGGTTTTCACCATTCTCGTGTGTGTAGTGGTATTCAAGTGGTATAGCTTAACACATTTTTCCTTCTTTTGTAAGTTATAAAGCCCTATGCTCATTTTGGGGGCTTTATTTATCCTTTACTACTGAGCTGTAGAAATTAATTTTATGTTCTACTTACAAGTTCTTCAGAGTGCATATTTATTCCAGTTTATCACATGTGTTCTTCTTTCTCAAAATGATGTCTTCTAATATCCAAATTTTATTTTATTTATTTATTTATTTATTTTTTTGGTTTTTCTCTGGTACCAGGAACCGAACTCACGACCTTCTGCTTGCCAGGCAGGCGCTTTGCTGCTGAGCTAAATCCCCAGCCCCCCCAAATTTTAATTTAATGAAGTTTAATGTGTTTTTTAAATAATTAATGTGTTTGATGTCCAGGAAATTTTTGCTTTCTCAAAATCATGTTGAAAATCTTTCCTTGTATCCTTTAGTAGTCTTGTAATTTTAGCTTTGATATTTAGCCATTTGATCTATCCCAAAATAATTTTTTGTCTGATGTGAGGTAGTGGTCAAGGTTCATCTTTTTCCTAATGATTTCAGAATCATTTCAGTTCTGTTTATGAGAAACTGTGTTTTCTCATGGCAGTAGCTTTAATATCTAGACTTCAGGAAAATAAATTTAACAAATATATGTAGATTTAGTCTACACCCCTCAATGTTCTATATTTATATATTCCTAATAGAAAAGCATATTGAATATTGTGAAATTGTAGTTCATTTTAAAATCAATTACTATAAGTGCTCCAAACCTGTGTATGTTTGTGTTGACTGTTATCCCTCTTGCCTTTATAAATTTCAGTGTGAGCTTGTCAATTTCTACAATGAAAAACTGCTGGAAACTTGAGTGGTATGGCAGTGAGTCTATATAGAACTGTTTAGGGAGACAGACGTCTCAAGAACACTAAATCTTTAATGATCCTGGTATGTCTTCATTTACTAAGGTGTCCTTGATTTCTTTCTGAAGTGTGTTTTGGTTTTTAATGCAGAAGTTTTACACAATTTTCATTTTTTTCTAATTAGTTTATATCATAAGTAGCATTTTAAAGTGTACTTCTGCAAGTATTTGTTGCTTGTATTTAGAAATACATTATTTTGCATAATAAACTTATATCCTTCAAAATTGCCTAAATCACTTATTAGTTCTGGGAACTTATTCATGAATTCTTTAGATTTTCTATGCTAATATCATATCCTCTGCGAATAAAAAGCTTTCATGATTTCCTTCTAGATTCTGTGCCTTTTTCGCCTTTTTTATGCCTTAAATCATTTCATAGGGTTTCAAGTACAAATATAAAAAGCTTTGAAAACAGATATTTTCCTCTCCTGGGAAATATATGTTCTATATTTCATCATCATTTATGATGTTAGCTCTTTGTTTTTTAATATACGAATGCTATTATCTCAAGAAATCTGTTTGTACTTTGGTAACTGGTATTATCATGGTTTGAGTTTAAATTTTGAGCTCTTTTATTGAGATAAATATATGTTGCTTTGTTGTTGTGCTTCGTTGTTTTTTATCTTTTTGATTTTAACATGACCAACTACAATGATTAATATTTAGCAATAAATTAAACATATTCTATGGAAAAACCCAATTGACCAGGTATATATTTTCATTCATATATTTTGCTACCTAGGTTTGGGAATATTTTAATAAGTATTTACATACATTTTAGAATGGATGCAAACCTAAAAGTTTTTATTAATTTTTATCGTATAAATTCTGACTGCTTTGTAATAAGTACAGGTTTGCAGTACGTAATGCTTGTTTCCTTGTGTGGAGTTGGTACATGTGTAGAACCCATCATAATCCCTTTGTTTTATTGCTTCCCTTCATCTCACTCCCTTCCCTCCCTCTCTTGATCTGTTTTCCCTTTGAGGAAAGATCCATCTCTGGACTTCATCCTGATACCTACCTTTTATTTGGCTCTTTATTTATACTTGGGTTTATTAATTTTTTACTATTAGCTATGCATTACGGTTAACATGATCTTGTGAAGTGATTCTATGTTCAGAAAGCATTTATATAGGGTTGACATTGTTTCTCATGTAATAAATGGTATAAACAATGAATCGCTGTATAGCTGACACTTTTTTATGCACATACTATATTTTCCTTTTTATGTAAAATATTTATTTACTCAAATAAAATATTGTGTTTTCAATTTTCATTTTATTATCAGTTATCAAAGTCTTCATGTGTTTCTCCATCAACTTGGCCTGCGATTGTTCACATTATTTCTCTCAATCATCTTTTAATTTCTTGAGAATTTATATTTTTTCTCTACAATTCATCTTGTGGATTTTTGTTTGGTTTTGTTTTGTTGTGTTTTTTGACAGGGTCTCGCTGTGCAGTTCAGACTGGGCTTGAGCTCACTTTGTAGCCCAGACTGATCTCAAACTTGCAACAATCCTCATGCCTCAGCCTCCTGAGTGCTGGGATTACAAGCGTGTGCCAACATGCCCTGCTTATGTGAATCTCTGTGATCTCTCTGTTTTTGCTCTTACTCCAGCCCTTTTAAAATTCTACTAATCTTTTCAGACAGTGGACTGTTTTCTTTTTTATTAACCCCCTTTTTATGTATCATGTTTATTGTCTTCAATATACTTTGAGTTTGTTTTTCTTTTGTTAGTTGTTTATTTGGAAGTTTAGATAATGTCTTTAAAACTCACCCCTCTAACATAAAATAGATAAACCTGAGTCATCTGTAAAGAAGAAAATGGATACACCTTGAGACTATAATATTAAGTGAAATAAATCAGACACACCTCAAACATTGCATAATTTCTCTTAGATGATATTAGGGTTTATCTAGGTGTCCCCTCCATAGCCTTACAGGTCATAGGGAGACTTGGATCACAGGGGAGTTTATAGCTAAACGTGAATTTGGAAGGTGACACCTGGCCAGAGGAGGTACATCACTGAAACTGTGACCTGGAAGGGTTTATTCTCTCTCTCACTCTCTTTGTCTCTGTCTCTGTCTCTGTCTCTCTCTCTCCTAGCAACCATGTTATGAGCTCTTTCTTCCAAAATTGTGCCCTGGTGTGACACCCTGCTTTAGAGCCAGCCAACTGTGGGTTTAAACCTCTACAAATGTGATCCAAAATAAACCGTTCCTCCTTTGAGTTGTGAGTGTCAGGTATTGTTTCTCAGCAATGGAAAAGTATCCAAGACATATAAGGATGGCAAAGTATAAATGAAGAGCAAAATAAAAGATAACAGGAAACAGAGATAGATCTTTTGCAAAAGGGAAGGGGGTGAAGAGATGAAGGGAGGGGAAAGGCAGAGGAGGATAGTAGGTAAAAATAAGTAAGAGATGTTATATACATGTACCAGCTACCTATGATGAGTATAATCACGTATTAAACATGTTCTAAATAAAATAAAATGATTCCTTAGGGGTATTTCAATCTGTAAATTTCCCTTTAAGGATTACTTTAGCTATAGTTTACCACTTCCAGAAAATGTATTTTGTTGACATTCCATTAGTCAATGGAATACTTCCTATTTTCTTTGCGAATTTATATATATTTATGAATGAATTTCCTTACTTAAAATGACTAATAAGTTTTCCAGCTATCATTTTGTTTTCTTATTAACAATTTAATTCTATCATGATGAGGGGAAGTGCTCTGAATTATTCCAATCATTTGACATCCCCAGATACTTTAACCGTAGTGACTGCTCCAAATTCACTTGAGAAACAAGTGTGTCCTGCAGTAGTTTTATGTGTTTCTTCTTTTCAGTTTCTTTTCCTTCAATTTTTGTTTTCAGTACATAATGATTACATTTTTATGTGGATTTAGTACATGTACATATCTTAATTACTATTCAACCCTCTTCCTTCTCCTCCCTAGTTTTTCCCTCTATTTCTTAAGCACCATCCCTTTGGCAAAATATGGATGTCCCTATTTCCTTTTATCTATCTGTAATTTTGCTTTTTATGGATATTTTTGTCTCATATCATATTAGTATTCTGTAGATGTCCCTTGCATCACATTGTTTTGTAGTGCTCAACTTTATTCTTTACTCAGTTTGGGTCAACTTTTCTCATAAAGTACTGGACTAGAAGTATTAAAATCTTCAACACGATGTAGGTATTAGTGTGTTTCTTTCATATTACTTTCAATTTTTTCTTCATTTATATTGTTACTAGCTATGTGAACATTTTTTATCTATAATTTGTAATTAATTGACATGGTGAAGCAATCTACATTTTCTCTGGAATACTTTTCGTCTTGAAACCTATTTTATGGGCCAGGGATATAGCTCAGTGGCACAAATGCCTGCCAGGCAAGCGCAAGGTCCTGAGTTCGATTCCTAGTACCAAAAATGAAAAAAAAAAAAACCACAATTTATTCTGCTATGTGTTAACATTGGCACATCTTCCGTATGCCTATTTTGTACCAATATCTCTTCCATCCATTTGTTTCCACCTATTTGAGTCATCATACATAAAATTTATCTGTTGCTAAGAGCATACAACTGTAAAATTAAATGACTGTGCTCGCTTATTCTCTCTTTGACCATCTTGTGCTGCTGTTTATTTTCTACTTGATCCTCTTTTGTTCCATTTGTGTGTTTTATAAAGCACTGTGAATGTATGTGTAATGATATGCACATTACATATAATTTAACCTTTTTACAATTGCAGTTAAATGGTAGCAAGTACACACATACATTTTTGTGCAATCATCCCAAATATCAATTTTCAGAATATTTTTGCCCTCTCAAAGTGAAACTTTGTACCCATGAAAACAATAATTTTCCAGTTTTATCGTTACTCTTTGCCCTTGAAATATGCTATGTGTTTTAAACTTATATATCTGTCTATATATCTATATATCTATATCTGTCTAGATCTCTATCTCTCTATATATATACTATATATAGTACATCGATGACATATGTGTTATATATAGTACATATTACTATATATAGTACATATATGACATATAGTACATGTATATATGAGATAAATGAAATTCTTAAAAATACATGTGCGTGTGGGCTTATGTGCAACCTTTAGTAGTTTCTTTTGATATTGTGATATGCATTTTCACTTAACAGAGTGTAATTTGAATTAATTGCATATGTCATGATATATACTGTAATAACTTCTTACCAAATCATTTCATTTGTGACATGTTCAGTCTCTTTGCTACTGTTAACATACTTTATTTTCAATTTAAACTATGGACATTGATGGAAATTATGAAAGATATACTTTTACATTGATGTAGGTGTTTACTATTTTAAATGGTGTTCTTTTTTCCCTATAATTCTACATTTCCGAAAGCCTTTATATTTCTTAAGTTTGAAGAATTTTGGTTGCTTTATGTCTGGCTGGTACACAATTTTTCATTTGTTTTTCTACTAATATCTTTATATTGTCTTCCTTTTAAAAGTACATTCTCTTTACTTGTAGAATACTAGGTTGAGTGCGGGTTTTTGTTTGGTTTGTTTGCTTTCATCTTAGCCTGTTAAGATGTCTTTTCATCATATTTTAGCCTTCTTTATATGTGATGAGACACTAACTTTCATTGTTATTATTGTACCTTATAATTCAGTGTCACATCTTTCCTACAGCTTTTAAAACTTTTTTGAGAGACGAATTCTGTCCAGGTTTTGTTTGGTTTTGACCCCTTTCAGGTATCTTCAAATGGTTTTCCTTTTCTTCAGTTATTTTCACTGTTATTATCTGGACATTCGATCTTATATAAGATACTCTTTGCTATTACCAGAAAACAAAACCCAAATTGGTTGTTTTTTAATATTTAGGCATTTATTTGCTATTTCTGGCAAGCTCCAACTTTTTGCATGAAATCACTCACTGTCATATCATTTTCCTTTTTTCTGGAAAATATCTTTAGTATTTATTTTAGGTAATGACAAAATGATCTCAGCTTTCATTATTTGAAAAAATTTCTCTTTATTTCCAAAGATGTCTTCAAAGGATCTGTCTCTGTCTCTGTCTCTCTCTCTGCATCTGTCTCTGTCTCATCTCTGTCTCTGTTTTTGTCTCTCTCTCTCTCCCCACATACACAGGAATAGCGTTAAAGAACTGCTTAAGTGACATCTGAATTACAGATCTTCAGACAAGAAGTGTTTATGCACTTATTTATTCTGTATGTAGCAAGACTTGAGTTTGCTCCTGTGCTTGCTTATAATATATTGTTTTTCACCTTTGACTCCCAAAAGTTTGACTATTATTTGCCTTTGTAAAATTTTCTTCGTGCTTATCCACCTCAAATTTTCTTAAGTATCTAGGTTCATCACTTCACAATTTTCCTAAAGATCTTCAGTGATTATGTTTTTAAAATAGTTTTCTTGTACATTTCTCTCCTCTCATTTGAAGGATTGTGTATTATATTATTTTAGTAAGTCATACAGACTATTTTGTCACTGTGCACTTTGTTGGCTTTGAAATTTCCTCTGTATTATGACTCGGATGTGACACACCCCAAACTCCTGCAAAAATTTAATCCCTATTGTCTTGGTAAGAGATTATTAGGCCATGAGGGCTCTTACCTCATGAAAAGGATTAATAACCTTAATTAAAAGAAGTCCCAAGGAGATCTCCCACCATTTCACTCATCCTCTTTTAACCACTTGGCCAGGTTTTACCTCAGGAAGACTCATGGAGAACAGGTCACCTTAAAGCATGGAACAACTTTGACCAGACAATGACCCTGCCAGATTTCCCATCTATAGAATTACCAATGTCACCAGATTAATTTCTTTCACTTAACAGTATATACTTGTTTCTTGCATGTTATGCTTATTCGTACTTAGTAGCTAATAATAGTCACTTTTCTGGATACATCATAGTTTGTTTATCCATTCACATATTTAAAGCTATCTTGATTGATTCCCAGTTTTGCTAACAGTATATAGTATTTTAAATATAATGTCTGACTTTGTTCTCCCAGGAAGGTGTTATATTTGTATATACTCATCTTTCAAGTCTTTTCTTGTAAGACTTTTGAATTTGGAGGCAGAGCTGCCTTTCACTCTAAGGTTAGTTTGTCCAAACTGCTTCTATGTTTGCTCTCTAGGTTATGCACTGCTAATCTGTCTGTGTGTTCACTGTGCATTCTGACCAGTCAGAACATGTCTCCCGTCATTCCAAAGTTCTAGAAACTTTTAATCACTTAGTCCTTCCACTGTGACCATTCATTTTTCTCTTATAATTGCAACCCTTGCCTGTACGACTTACTATTCACCAAAGATTACTGAAGGCCACATGGAGATGTCTGCAGTTTCTTTCCCCTACAGACCCTTGTCTTCTGTACCCTTCTCTGCAAGCTGTAGTCCCCTCAACTGTCTCTGATTCCAATGAGTGAATTCTCTGCACACTTGTTTATGATACAGCCTTCCCCTTCCAGCCTCCACACATAGCTTCCAACTCTTTGCATTTCATGCACCCAAGGTCAACAGAGTGTTTCCAAGTGGAAAGTAAGGGTAATCATGGGGCTCATTTAGTTTTCCTACTGTCTCTGCAAACACACTCTTCCTGCTCTGCCTCACATCTAATGTTCCTGTATTTTTCTAGCTTTACAGATTTTATTTTTTTATGGTGGGAACTACAGTTCAGTCTTGATTACTCCACATAAACCAAAAAGAAAGAGAATTTCTATTATTTACTTATTTGTTTTAATCCTTTACCTGTCTTTCCTTAGTCTTCTCAAGAGAATAGCTGATTCTCAGGTTTATAACAGGCTTAAAAGTTGAAATATTGATGTTTCTTATATGCATCTCTTCAGAAGTCGTCACCCCGGCTTGGTATGAACGTTTAATGCAACCTGGTTCTCACCGCATTGCAATGAGCCTATTTCCAATTCAGCAGCTCTCCATGTTTTAATATCTCAACCTTATGATTAGTTGCAATCTACTTTCTCTTAATTCTCTGATGATCTTCTTCCATCTCAGCATTCACATGCTGAGAGTGCTTTAAACTTGGATGAATTATAATTCTACCATAAATATGCATTCTTTAATAAAAACAAAGAGCATCCAATTTTTATATACTACCCTTTTATTAAAATCATTTTACATCTGTTGTTCTCAAAGAGAAAGTATAATGAGTACCATTATTAATCCTGAATAAATTGAAATGTTAAAGGCACAAGCTGAGTTCCTGAATAAGAACTGTCAGATACTGAACCTCTCACAATTTTGATTCCATATTTTAATAATATGCATGTCCAGTGTGATGTGGTGAGGAGAAGAGAAAATATTGCAATGATCTCCCAGACAGAAATAAACACCGCCGTACCATTAGGTCAAGCTTGGAATTTTCAGGCTTGATGCGCTAACATATAGAAAAGTAGTGAAAAACCAAGCCCCAGTAGGAAGAGATTCATCTACTTGGGTAAAAATCAAATAAACTATGAAGATACCAAACTAATAAAATGGAACTACTTTAGAGTTAAAATGAATAATTTAGGTACAAAAGTTCTGATTGCTTGGCTGTAAAAGTGGTTTAGTGTAAAAACTCTGCTCACATATTAGATATCAGTACTACTGGGCAATAATAAAGCATCAGTTTTGTAAGGGATTTATTATGTTTTCAAAATGTAAATGTACCTTTCTCTTAATATTTCAGATTCTGCTAAGAAAGGTATTGTTGGTTCTACTTTACAAATAAAAATTGATTATCTAGCTATTTTTCCTATGATCCTATATTTAGCAAATGCAATTTTATAATTCTAAAGCCCATCATCCCAACCTCATTGGTGCACTCTGCCTTTTGCCTAGCTTAGAATTAGGGTAGGTTTTGATACTGAGCATTCATAGCTGATAGAAAATGTTAATAAATGTGGGGTAAGTAATTTAAAAATAATGCATTTAGTACCCTGCTTTTACCCCCAATTTCCCTATTTTCCTGTTAAAATGATACTAGTTTTTAAATATGAATGATGTTATCTAAAATAGAAAACCAAATTATGTTCCAATAAGTATTCAATAATTCAATAATCACCATCATTGATACAGTAAGAGTGAAATGTTAATAATTTGGAAATGTTTAAGGAAACTGCCTCAGGTAAAAGTACTGTGGGTATCCTAGGTCCATGGTTAGCTGATTCATTGCTCTGTTTGTAAATAAAGTTTTATTGAAACACCAATTTGTTCATTTACTAGTTCTGAAGATGAAATAGCAAAATTTAGTAAATTTAGTAGCTTCAACCAACACCCTTTGACAAACAATGTCTAAAATGTTTAGTTTTCTGTTTTCTTTTTACAAAGTATTGATTCCAAATCCTGGACTAGATTGTGAGAATATATGAGATGCTTAATTTAATTGTATAAAATAATAGCATCGACATGTTGAATTTCAAATGGGAAAGACTAGTGAGTGATTTGTATGTTATATTGCACAGCTGCTCATTTCAACAAGTTAGCTAAGGTTTTGTTACTATTTACAAAAGATTCACATGGAGACAGTAGAGGTTTTAAGTGGGCAAACTTTAGTTTAATATATAATAGTGGTAAGGCAGGCACCCAAGAACCTGTTAAGAGTTAAAATACTATGAATTGCTGGAACTTCAGCATATCTCAGGATTCTAATACAGAGGTACATTAGCATAATTAAGTTTCTCGAAGAGGGTTAGCTTCAAAGTTCATCATATAGGAGGAGAAAAATGGTTTACTTTTCTGAGTGAATGCTGGGACCTCCATAATAACCCAAAAAGATAGATCGACAAAGGGAGAACAGAACAGAAGTTTACAAACTTGTGTTTATACATTGGCAAAAGCTCAGGGAAACAAATAATAATTCTCAAAGTTGGGCCTTAGAACTCTATTTATGTAGCATGTCTAACAAAGAGCAATACATTTTCAGAGCAGGGATGAAATAAAGGTAAAAGGTCTTGAGTCTCTTTTACAACCAGCAAATGTTGGGAAAATACGTGTATGGGGAGCCAGTGGTAGCCCCGGGATACTTATGCAGTTATTGACTTCTTCAGGCTGACAAGCGCTGAAGATCATCCTTTGCCTTTTCTGGTGGAGAAACAGGGCAGCACAACTTTGTAAATTTGCATCTCGTTTTTAGGATGGAGTGCACAGACTTATTCTTTTGCCTGCTTCTACTCAACTGCCTCCAGCTCAAAATACTCTATATGCAAATATATCATATTTTAGGGTAGTATATTTTGCAACATTTCAATTCTATCAGGAGAATGGGCAAAGTTATTGTTGCAATCAGGAATAACATAAGCATGGTTGTACTATATCATAGTGGTTGACACTTGGGTTGGTTGTTGAACCTCACCACTACTGGTTTATGTCTGAGTTTGATTAGGGTGGGTTTGATTGGAGTGGATGGACTAGGTTTAGAATTTGGTGAGAGAGTTTTTTAAATTATAATAAAATAAGACCAAAGTAGGTTATTGACTAAGTTAATGATCTGTTTAAAATATATTTGGTGTCATCAGTAACGCAAGGATCTAACTTGATTTCTTTCCATCCAAATGAAAAACTTACTCTTGAACACACCATTTTCTAAACCTACAATTTAACCACCTATTTATTACCTATATCCCAGAATATGCTATACAACTTAGTAATCTTTAAATTTATTTGCATTTCTCTGGAAGTCTATAATATGTTATTTTACCTATTTAGCTTGAAAATATTTTAATATTGGAGATAATTCCTCCATAATTATTCTTTCTAAGAATAACATGCTAAGCACCACACAGTCTTCCAGATAAACCCTAGCATAATTTTATTAAAGTTGTTCCCAAATACTTTATAATGCAAATTTACATGTTTCTAAAAATTAAGATGGACTTGAAAGGTTTAAAGTAATCACTTGCTATTTCAGTAAATATATTTTTCTGAGTTTATCTTTTTTGTCTATTAATATAGTGGTACTGTGTTTTTATAACTATTCTTAAACATTCCAATGTTTGTATTGTAATTATGTACTGAATCATTTATTCAATTATCTTTTCTTTATTATATTTATTCATGGGAGTGATTGACTTTTGCCTATTATTTATAATTTCTGATTGTTTTCAGATGATTAATATTTCTGAATGAGAGAATAAATAGAAATTAAACAAGGCAATTTTTTATTACTGAAGAAAGTCTACCAAAACTGGTAGACTCACACTGGTAGTCTTTCATAATAACACGTTTCCTGGTGTGATTTTTTGAAAAATAGAATTATTTCACAGCATTTACCCCATTTGATGGTTAACTGTTACAGCAACATGACTTTGGGGACTCTGAGAAGTGACAGGATTTACCCAGGAGCCCCAGTGCCAGAGGGGCTGAGTCTGATTTGCATCAAGGTATCCTAACTCCAGACTCATTGTCCTTCAAAGAACTCCCCACCGATCCTCACCACAGTTCCTTTGAAGATTCCTCCTAGCATTCTGCAACTAGAAATTGTAATCATGTGCTTGAGTTTTCTTTGAGGTAATGCTGATGCTATGATTTCGAGGTGGAGCAAATACAGTGTTGAAGTTGCAGGCTAATTTGATGTTCAACTCCAAGAGAGGGAAGAAGAAAGATGTAGGAGCCCAGGGGGATGGAGTATGACAGACACACAGAAACTGGTAGAGACTACATGCATCTCATTTTTCCAGGGGCACTGAAGGACCTGTCACTCACACATTGGCTGATGTGGTGGAAGTAAGTTAGTTCATGTTAATATGCAATATTTTTCAAATAAAACTCATGAAAAATGTAGCAGGGTCTATTAGAGAAGTGATAAAGAAGGAATACTAGATAATACACCTTTAGAGTCATAAGGGTTATAGCCAGAATTACAATTTTAGACTTTTAAAAATGAAGTGGACAATATATCTTTCTCAAATGGAAAATGAATCAAAGATGGAAGAGAAAAGGTATGAAAACAAGAATCAAAATGTGTTATGCAAATGGACCAACTCCACATAAGGAATGTAAAACATTATGCAATGCAAACATATACTAACAAGAATAAAAGAAAATAAACTATTTTAATCATTTACGTATCTTATAATCACAGTAAAATGTTTTGATGATGGCTTTGTGTTTCTTCTCAATAAAATCTGTTCTTTAATGATATATACTAAAATATTTCTGATCAATTTTAGTTTTTTGTTGCTTTTGGACTTTTTTAATTTGACAAATGAAATTATATCTAGTCAAATTATAACATGACTTTTTGGTATATGTATATATGGAAAAGGACCAGAAATACTGTTTTACTTGCGATTCATTTTAGACTTAATCATTATTTATGTTTAAGAAACTGAACAACACAATTAGTTTGTTTTTCTTTAAATTGAATATAATAATATCTTATGAAATTTAGGGGTATCAGAGAATTTTGCAATAGTGCATATATTTAAGATATACGTGCATTATTATATTATATTTAAGGGCTTTGTATATACCAGCAATACAGCCTAGGTACAATGATAAAAATTCAATTATTCTGTTAAGATATAAATTTCAAATTAAATGGAAGGACACTGACAGTAAATATCAACGACTAAAACTTATGAATATACCACTGTTAATTCATTCTTTCAATAGATATTCTCTGAATTTTTTATCTTTTCCTTTAGGAATACACAGAAATGTAACATCAAATATTTGACCCAAGTATTTTACACTCTTAAAAGGGGAACACTTGAAAAGATATTGAAAGAAATGGGAATTCTGCCTAAATACAAGAGGACTCAGAGTAGCTGGTTTCAAGTATGTCAAGGAAAGTCGGTGCCATGTTCTGATTGTTTTATTGGCATAGAAGTAGATTTTAATAATAAAAAAAAACTTTAGAAGCTACAACTACCCAAAGATGGGATAGTAACAATAACAGTTTATACCTAGGACTTAATATTTCTCATGATCTCTGCTACTTAAGGGCTTGACACCATCTCGTTAAATGCTCAATATAACCCTATATGGCAGGTATCGCTTCTCCCATTAAATTAGAAAAGAAGTTGAGATGTCAGATTGCATGAACTTCAAATATGTCCAACCCGGGTCCACTGGGCTACATGTATGTCCCCCTGGGCAGCTAATAATGCAGGCCCTCATGATCTGAGAATTTTAGTATCAGTATGTGATTTTTAGCACTAGTTTTCATTATTTGGCTTGTTCACATAGTGCTTGAGTGTGGAATGTGTAGCAGTGGGATGCCATGTGCTCCATGCAATGCTAACTCCACCTGATACATCCGCCACGTATAGACAAATTGGTACTCTCATGTAATAGCCAGTATATGTGCTGTGTCCCTTGGTGAGTAAAACTCAGTGATTACTGATAATACCACTTCAAACAACAGTATGTCTGTGAAGCCAGATATTCATTATTATTAAATAGGCATATATGCTTTCTCATTTAATTACTAAATTTGGATTGGCATCTTTTATTAAACTTAATTTTTTTTAAATGGGCATTTTGTTCTTATATGCAATAACTACACTGTATATTGTACATATAACCCACGATACTCCCTCTTCATTCAGTGGTGTATGGCCCAGTGAAGCCAAAAGGCTAGACACCTGTAATAGATAGCTTACTCCACATAACAGAAGTTGTAGTAACAGATCCAGTATTCACACATTTTTTACATGAGAAATCTAACTTTCAATTTGCAATGCACGCATACCTTTTTGAAATATGAGAAAAATGTTACTCTGGTTTTCAAGAAAAGCTTAGAAAGAATCCTGACCACATAGATGATTGAGTACTGACGATTAAAATTGACAAATACACACTTAAAGCTTAAGAAGCAAAAGCTTACTAATATTAATGCTTAATAAACTTTAGAAAGAAACTTTATCTCCATAAGACTGATGATTTATCTGGACAGTGTGGAATATTGAGGTTACTGCTTCTAAGAATGCTTAAAGAATAAATAGAAAAATAAAAGAGGAAACAGGGAGATACATCATTTGCAAGTAAGAAGGCAATCTAGAGATGGATGGAGGAGGGACAGGAGAGGAACAGAGAGGGAAGTAAAAATTCAGATGTGTTAGGTACATGTGTAAACTCCCTATGATGAATGTAACCATTACGTACTCCAGACATATACAAATAAAAACGAGAGAAGGACTACTAATTCCCTCTGTCTGACTATAAACTTGCGATCGAAGCTGCCCTGAGAAAACATGAGTCTTTTGTGCTGGACATGTCATGAACACTGAGGAAATATGAGTATTTGTCACTGCTTTATTATTGACGAATTCATCATCACAAGAGGAAGTATATAAATCTACTGAAATATACAAGGAATTATTGACCAAAAGTGAACAAAAGACCATAGTTTCATGACCACTCTAAAGATAAAATAATTAGATCTGGAGTAGTCACATCAATGTGGAAAATCTTTTGTTTGAATTATTAACCACTCCAGTATTATAAGCGGTTCCTCAGTTCAAGAGAAAGACTGTCACACTTGATGTTATGAGCTAATCAACATATTTATTTGATCTAAAAAATGTGTATACTCTTTTCTTTCATACTAATATGATCATTACACTTACGAGATATCACTATATTTCAATGATGGAGAGAATATGTGAACTTTTGAAAACTTTTCATTTTTACCATTACTTAGCTATAGGAATAAAATGAACCTTGACCTGCATTCTTAAAAAATTAATTGATATAAATCACTGGGAGGCTGGGGATTTAGCTCAACTGCATAGCGCCTGCCTGGCAAGCACAAGATCATGAGTTCAATTCCCAGTATTGGAAAAAAAACAACAACAAAAAACAAACCAAGAGATAAATATTGGCCTAAATATGAAAGACATACACTTCTCCATGAGAAGGTTAAAATAGTCTTTAAATTAACATTGAGTAGACAAAAATATGTAAAAATTCACTCAAAATAACACTAACAATATAAAATATTAAAATGAACTCTTTTAATTTGAAGAACCTCTATTTACCAAATAGCATAATTAGGAAAGTAAAGACAAGTCCCTGGAAGTACATATTTACATACATGTATCTGACAAATAACTAATACCTAGGTTATAGAACAAAGTCCTACAGCCAAAAGTAAAGTGAAAAAAAAAATTAAAATTTAACAAATGATTTTAATTGACAACACATGAAAGATATATAAAAATCCAATAAACACAAAAATGTACTTAACATCCTTATAAGTAAAATGGAAATTGAACTACATTATACACCTCTTAACAATGAGAATGATACCCCTTAGCGGGCATAATGTCTAATTAAAAATAACAAACTACCATGTGTGGTGTAAGATGAAGTATAACTGGAACTCTCTTATATGTCTCATAAATGTGTAAAATGGTAAAAGCACTTTGCAAAGTTCAGTGACAATTCTAGAGCTAAAAGCAAATGTCTATTTTATAATTGAATATGCACAATTCTTGGTATATTCCTGAGGACACTACAGCACTACGGTAAAAATCTACTATTGATAATAGAGAGATGATCCTCTACCCCCCAAAATCCTAAAGTAATATAAGGTAGCAAAAGCAGATTATATGGTGCACAGGTTCATTTATATCAAACTAAAGGAAAGAGCTAATTAATGTGCTAAGCTAGAAGTCAAAGTAATAGTTACCTACGAGGAAAGCAGAATAAGAATCCCTCCTCTAAGTGCACATCCTACCCCTAGAGTTTGTGGATATGCCCCATTGCATGGCAAGGCGATATTACAGCTACTAATCAGCAAACCAGAAATAATACAGATTGTGTGGAATTAACTGAGGCACCTAAATGTAACGACAAGGTTTCTTACAGATGGAAGAATGGCAGGAGAGGATCAGAGAAAGAGGTGTGAAATGGATGCACTGGCAGAGAGAGGTAATATCCTGGCTTTGAAGATGGAAGAAAGATGCTATGACCCAAGGAACCTGGCAGGATCTTGCATCTAGTAAAACGAGGTAACACATTTCCCCCTAGAACCTTGAGAAAGAAATGATGTTCTGTCAATATCTTCATTTTAGTTAGGTTAGATTAGTGCTGAATGTCTGATTTCAAAACTGTAAGTTATATTGTATAAAGCACAAACATTATGACACTTTGTTATGAATAACCATAGACAGGAAAATATTGCAAATGTCCTTAACGAAGTGCTGCAAATATTTTGCTTTAATTTTTGATACAGGTTAAACAAGTATACATCCATGTAAATAACCCTTTCACTGCACATGTGAGATCAGTACAACTTTATGCAAGTTAAACCTCAAATTAGAACAAAAAAGTTCTTTTTTAGATTGCCCTTAAGCTACCATCTGAAAGACTTGAAGAATTTGATTAGCTACTAAATAGAAGTGTGAATTTATGTAGTAACTTTGGTAGGCAGTTACAGGGAAAGCGGAATATGCACATTCTTTGCCAAGTAGCATGCCTGCTCTTGATCACATTCCTTAGGGAAATCTTTCATCTACAACAGACTCACAGCTATTCAAGTATATTCGCTGCAACACTTTGGCTGGAATAAATATGGGTCACACACTAAATACCAAAAAGTAAGTTAATAGATGTATATATAAAGTTAATAAAATATATATAGGAATCATGGTAAGAAAATATCTCAACTATATAACATAGCATGAACAAATATTTAATGTAATATATAAAAATTGACAGCATTATAAAATTATGTAAAGCAAACTATCTCTTGTCTCATATATAATATATTTATAAGCATTTACAAAATAGATGCGCAAGTATTTTGAAACACACTGAAGGTCAAACTCTGAAGAAGAGAAAATAAGATGGAGAAAGGAATAAAGGAAACTTCAAATGTATGCACTGCATAATTTTTAGATAGAATCTCTTCATAATTTTGCTTTTCCCCCTTGGTAGTAACAGTTTGAAGGTGGTAAAGCTGATGGGAAGGAATAAATAGAAAGCATTGGAAAAGAAGGAGGGAATGAATTTTCTTTCCATTAGGAAGTAGAGCAGTAAGACTAAAGGTCTCCACAATAATAATTCCCAATACCAAGAGATATTTAGCAATAACTGGTGACATTTTCTATTGTCTCAGCTGAAGAGGCTGTAAATTTACCTAGTTGGTAGAGGTTAGGGATGCTGACAAACACCCTACACTAAAAGGAAATCTCTCCATAAGAAGGAATTTAGAGCAAAATAGTGCCAAGTTTGAAAAACACGCTGTAAAACATTTCTAGTGGTGGCTGTTATAGATGAGTCAACTTCTGGAGACGATTCTATGTGACTTTTTTGAAGCTAACAGTTGTTGTCACATTCTACTATTTATTGTTTACATACTGTCCAGAAGTTGCCAAAAGTCTAAGATTAAGGAAAGAGGAATTGGTGGTTGTGGAGTAGAGAACTCCACTTGGAATAACTGCTAAAGACAATGAATCATAGAGTCAATAAGTGCTAAGGAAATGAAGTGACAAGCAGTGGGCAAAAGGCCCAGTCATCCCGCTCTTGTCATCTGAGTCCACCTAATTGTGTAAAGGTGTGATTAATTAACCATGCTAAGTGTACAATCTACTCTGAACACTCACCACACATGACCAGAATTAGTGTTGGCTTTAATTATCCAATAGAGTGAGGCAGACAAACGTTGGGTGGATGGGTAAGTGTTTACTTGGGTGAATGAAGACTTGAATTCTAGTCCTAGTAGATTAGAGTTCTTATTCTGTTTATAGATGGGTCAATTTATGGTGCAACCTTCATTTTCATGTTTAAAAAGCAAGAGTAGTGAATTGGATGATTTAGTGGGTGCTGCAAAGATTGAGTCAGGTCTTTCCCTTTCCAAGACTGAAAGATTTATTACCTTTCTTTTTGGAATATTAACTAAAGATAGCCCTCTGCTACCAGTCTTTAAAAATTACCTCAAATGAAGTGAGTTTCCTTCCTGACCAATGACCTAGTGATTCATGGAGCTGTACTTCCTGATCATGTTGGTCCAACTCAGGGAATCTCTGAAGAGCAGACCAAGTTCAGAATCTCCCTCATTTATCTAAGTTGTTCTGTTGAGGCAAAGCCAGTAGTTCAAGTTTCCCTTCATTCAATCCAAATCCTATTTCTACCCACTCTCTTTCCTACAGCTATTAATCCCAAGAACACTTTATAATTAACTTCACCTATGCCAATTTCCATCTAAGAATCTGCTTTCTAGAAAATGCACATGGTGATGTATGATCTCCAGGTTTTCCTCCATTATAAAGTCTTATGGGATTATTATACTACTGGTCTTAATATAAAATCTCCAAAACATGCTCATACGTTTTTGCAAATAAAAAGTCACAATTTTATGCAAAACAAAATAAAAAATATTTATACAAATAAATATTTAGTATGCTTTATGGTGAAATACTACTACCAAAAAAACTGACAGGATATTGCCACTGACCTATTAATACTAGTTTTTCTTTAATTAAGTACTTCTGCTCTTAACTCCCTGCAAGAAGAACTGACTCTGTAGGTGATATATTTTTGCATATTTTACAGATGAGAGAACAGAGGCTCAAATACTGTCACTAGCTATTATTTATGCACAGATAGTAACTCCAAGAGCTGATGACTAGTGGTCAGTGGTTCTGATTTTATCACTCCACCTTTTTCCACCATGGGGGGTACAGCTTCAAAAGTATTTAGAAAAAAATCATAGATAATTGGATCAATGATTAAGCATTTTCTTCTTAACTTCAAGAATGACAGCCTTATCATTCTTTCATACAATTCTATTTATCTTAATAGGGAAGAAAATTTAGACTTGGCCAAATAATTCTGAGTTTCAAAGGGATTGTAGAGGCTGTTTATACAGGAAAATACAACAAGCTCTTTCCCACAGGCCAATTCTACTTAATTTTCATGTGAATGCCACATCATGGTGAGGAGCAGCATAGTAATGCCACACCTGGATGAGGGGAAGAAAGGGTAGTGGTTCACTAATGGTGTCCTGCATAAGCGCAGAAGTCATTCTCTAGTGCTGTGTATAATGACAGGCATTTTAAATCCTTGATGTAGTGAAAGTAGTGTATACCCTGAGTAAGAAACTTAGCTCCTGATAGGGCAGTTGTTAAAATGTAACAAGCATACACACACAAACACATATACACACTCAGTGTTGTGGAGGAAGACAAGGGTCAGTTGTTACCTGTTAATGTGTACAACTTGAAATTTTTAGCAATTAAAAAAATTAAAATAATTGTCTGACTCTGAGAACAAAGCCATTTCTTTGCTATACGTGCTATTGAACACAATTTCTTATGACTTCTTGTACCTGTTTAAATTAAATGCAACTAAAACAAAATAAAACTTAAAGATTAAGTTCTTTAGTTCTACAGGGTATGTTCAATATGGGGTAGCAAAGAGAGCAATTCCATCATCAGTGACAGTTGTACTGGATGGTCCTGAAATATCAATGGGTCTCTGTAACTATTTTCATATCCATATGTTCCAATGACTTAGTGAATACTCAACAAAAATTAGTTGAGGGTGATAATTGATGTTAAGAGAAATGTAAAATTCTTTAGTTTAAGAAATGGCTGTATCACAATTATGTATCCTCTGGAATGATTTCTGTCCAAGGTTAACATAGAAGAGCCTTCTCAAAGTACATATGAATAAGAGCACATTTTCACCTTCATGTGTACCTCATGCCCCATAATACACCCTCTGTATTTTTCCACTAGACTGGTCTCATAAGGATCACAGTTCATGTAAAATTTTCTATATGAAAAGGAAAACACCAATCAATATGGTACACTTGATAAAAGAACCACACATATTTATCAAATTCATTTTTACTTAATTATTTAAATGTTTATCATCACTGTCTGTATGTGAGACATTGCTCTCCATATTAGGGCTTACTATATATATTAATCTCCACATTCAAATCTACATGAAAAGCATGATTTCCTTTGTTAATACTACTGTTAATGAGGAAGAATTGCTCACTCCGATCTCATAATTATTCTTCACAATCTCTCTGAGTGGTGGTAATTTTTTTTGTCTTAAGGAGAGAAAATAGAAATTTAAAATATAATTTTTAAGGTATAAAATTGATTAATGTTATGGACTATGATCTGAATTTGTATCTGTATTTGTAGCTCCTAGTGGAAATGATTATATCACCTTGTGTGAGGGTACTGTATAGGAGAACTACTTTAAAATATTCTTTGTTCTTAAATAATTCTGAAGAAAATTATTTTTGAAAGTCACTTTTAGAAGCATTAGTTATGTGATTTGGGTGTATTACTTGAATTATATAAGGGTCTTAACTTCCAAAATTTTCTTTAAATTCATCCATATTGTTACCAATATAACAGACAAATTGTATGACTAAGGAAGCACTTTACTTAAGACGGGAAGAATTCTGGAAGTGGCACATTAGGATTGCTCTGAAAATCTGGTTCTTGCCCATACTGGTCATACAATATTAAATGTATTATTTAATTTCTTCACGCCTCAAATATTTTTATTCGAGCAAGTCCATTTCTCTGGATGTGTGGACTGAGAGTCTGCACAGAAGTATAAAGACTGGCATACTCAGCATTTATGCTCTTATTTGATTATCGCTCCAATAATTTACCTGAATTCAGAATTTATCTGAATCTAAATTATGTTGAACTTAGGTTTCCTCATCTGAAGTTTGAAAATAATCCCTACACTTGAAATGCAGAGTTTGTGACAATTAAATTAGGTAATGAAATTAACACCAGAAGAAAAAATACCCAGAGGACTGAAAAACAGCTTATTTCATAAAAGCTTACTATTTGTGTAGGGGGTAGAAATTTCAACTCAACAGAGTTTGATAGTAACCCAATCAGCAGACAGCACTTTTAGTTGAGTCTCGGTGGATCATGAACATGTGGACTTGGCATCTATGTCTGATCTCTCACTCTACCACTCTGACAGTTTTCCTCCACTCTGAGTTCATGCTGACATGAATGAAGCTGCTTTTTTCTGCCATGCTCTTCTGCTGTATCTCTAGCTTGGAGCCAAATGATTATGGATGGGAACCATGAACAAATTAAACCTCTCCTCCTTTAAATTGCTGGTGTTCAATATTGTACATAATGATGAAAAAACTGACTTATACAGAAAAGTCATGTAGTAATGGGGTTGTTTCCGTAACTATATATGACCACATGGCTCCAAAGCTTTTCAAAAAGGTTTGATGGAAGAGGTCAGAAACATTTGAAGATGTTTTCTAGGGAAGCTTTTCAATGTAGTAAGTAGAAATTGATGGAAGATTCTGGTTGGAGTTCAGAAGATCAGGATGTTGACAGGAACTTGGACATTAAGGAGATTTTAGTTAGGAACAGAGATTCTGCAGGCAGTAAGACAAGAGGCCATGTGTGTTGTGCACTGGAAGAATTCTTGTCTGCATTTTTCCCCTGTCTGAGTTTTTTTAGGACTGAGATTAAAGGCAGTGGACTAATTAATCTGTTTGGCCAAATTTTAAGGTAGCCCAACATTCAGGATGTGGAATGGGCACTACTGGCTGCTTTTAGCCAGTTTGTAGTTAGAATGGGGAGGGAGGAAAAAGAGTAGAGTAATTTGAAAATCTTAAATTTTTGCCCAGAAGGAATAACAATTATACCTCAGTTCACGAATGCTTTTGTTTGCAAACAATTTGGTTCACAAACAGGCATTTGGAAAAATTTTGTTTTTGTTTTTAAACTGTATTGTCTGACAAACACCCTTAAATTGTGCTAAATATTGTGACTCAATGACAAGAAAACTAGTGCATTGTGGGTCATGTCCTACATTAAACTTAATATTCATTTCTTGTTAAATTATCCAAAATATCTATCTAAGAAGTAATGGGTTTGATTATTTCCTATATTTCTTAGAAATGTTCAATTTTACAATGTGAAAATATTAGGAAAACTTTTGTGATGGGATGACAAGAAATGTCACAAGGGCTCATGTTTTGAAGGCTTGGTCTCAAAGCCCAGTGCTCATCATTGAGATTTCTGGAAGATAATTGGATCACAAGGACTCTAACTTTATCAATGAATTAATCCATTGGTAGATTCATAATTTGATGGTACTGCCTGAAGGTGATAGAAATTTAAGGGATGGAACTGAGTTGAAAGGAGTAGGTCAAGGCAGTATGTTCCTGAGAATTACATCTTAACTGTTTCTCTCAATGTCTCTCTCTCTCTCTTTTTCTCTCTCTCTCTTCCTCTCTCTGTCCTTTTATTTCTCTGTTCCTCAGCTGTCATTATGTGACCAATCATTTCTGCCACATGCTCTTGTTCCTGCAGCCATGAAGTTCTGCTCACCAGAGGCCCAGAAACAATGAAGCAAAGAGCCCACACAATCATGAATTAAAACTTCTGCAACCATAAGCCAAAATAAATTTTTATTCCTTTATGTTGATTTTCTCAGGTATTTTGTCACAGTGGCAAAAAGCTGACTAACACAATGTACAAAATAACAAGCTGAGTGTGTAACTAATACTCAACCATTAAAGTATCCAGCCTCTATTCCAGGGAGTGAGATGCATGAAGGTATACAGAACAGAAGAACTTCAATTTTCTGCTAAACATCTTTAAATATTTTCCAGAGACACTGGGTCACGCTACTTCAAGCTATATTCCCACTTCCATTCCCTCTCAATCCCTTCTCTGCACACAGAAGTTGATTTCCTCATCCATCATTTCCTTTTTAATAACGCCCTCCCATTCATCTAGTCTTCTTTCTTCACACCACCTGGCATGTTGACAGTGGCTGGAGTTTCCCATTAAAGCAGTCATTCTTGTAGAAAAAGGAGCTGACATGATTAATGTTAGTCAGTGACTAAAGGCACCATCATGCATCTCTGCACTCAGGTAATTGGAAGAATGGCATGTCCCAAATACATCTGAAATACTTTCCAAGAACTTGCTATAAAACAGAGATTTTAAATTCTACTATTTCTTTCACATGTACTACACTTCAGGAAATGGAAAATCAGAAAATGTTAAAACAGACAGTGACATTTTAAATTGTCTGGTCACTTAATGTACAGGGTCCAAACCAAGAGAGAAACAGTAACTTTCCCAAGGTCATCCTGATATTTCAGTGCAATAGGCAGGGCAGGAACCTGTTCCTCATCATTTTAACCATTGCCTCCCGATTTTTCATTATAAATCTTATTCAGCTAGTCTTCTATGTTCCATTGGGATCAGAAATGAAGTTGAATTGACTTCCATAAGTAACTTCTCCATTTTTCCCTAGAGGGAAACTCTTCTATCGTTGCTATCGTTGCTGATAGAATTTTAATAAATATCTCCTTTTAAAACGACTCACTTCTTTCCATGCCCAACATCTTCCTGCTGGTCCCCTGTGAACACACCATTCCAACTGACTTCCGTCTCTCTCTGCCTCACTGCTCCACTGCTTTCTATATCTGTCTCCTTCCAAAGGCACAAGACAGCATCCTGCTCCGCATTCATATCAGAAAGTAGGAGCTATATGCGCCGCTAGAAAAAAATGATGAGGAACAAGTAGTCCCCTCTGTGATGTGTGCCTTTTCACATACAAAATGAAAAATCATCCTAAACTCACGTGAGAATGAAATTCATAGAGTAGATAGAGTCCTTTAGAATTTCTCCTATCTAGTCATTTTAAGAGTAGTCTTACTACAAAAGAAAAATCAAAGTTAATATCAAACAAGGAAAGAAACATTTCCCAAGAATCCAGATGTATTGCTTGCATATCCATTTATTTATTAGGTTGTACTTTATGCTTGGCCACCCATTTGACTTTATTCAGATCTACCAAATTATAGAAAAACATGATACTGTCCAAACTGCCTTATGTTCTAACACTTTACAAATATGTGGGCTATAAAACCCTCATGGCACAATTAATTTTTTTCCTTTTTCAAGATTCAAGTGTGTAGGAAAGACTATGAAGAGACAGGAGAGGTGAAAACTAAACAACAGTAATAGAAAACAGTAGTACAACTATCTTAGCTATCCTGTGTGTGTGTTGTGTGTGTAATTGTGTGTGTGTGTGTGTGTGTGTGTGTGTGTGTGTGTATATTTGGTTTGGAAGATATTTCTGCAAGGGAGAACAATATAAAACAGAACACATATTTTATAAGATTATTTATAATAGTCACCCAAAGACTGACATACAAAAGAGTGCAGGGAATCTGTCCACACACTATAGACCAAGAATCCAGATGAGGGCCTGGATATGGTGAAAATGTCCTGCATGAGTCCAGCTGAAGACCCAGAGCTCATAACAATGCCTCCCACGAATCCAACTGGAGTCCCAGAGCCCATAACAGTATCTCATGCAGGCCTGTTTCACTGATCTGTGCTGGGAAGGTCCAAAGGTGAGTGGTGGAATCTTGGGAGTCTGTGCCAGCAGGATGAAGGATCTCTGCTAGCAGGCTGAGGGACCTGCACTGGCCCTAGGAAGCAACACTCAGAAGAATCAGAGCTCCCCTGAAAGGTCCCACAACCATCCTCAGAAACAGTGAGGTCCCGAGCTCCTCCAATGATCAAGATGGCCAAGTTCCCATCAGGGAAGCCAACACAGCAAGCTTCTCCAGAAGACCAGCAGTCCACCATCTTCCCCTCCAGAGCCAGGAAGCGATGCTCAAAGTGAGGACCAGAGCTCCCCCAAAGTGAACCAAAGCCATTCTCAGTGCCAACGAAGTCCCAAACTCCTCGGAGGATGAAAACAGCCAAGTTGATTAGGAAAGCCAGCATGACGAGCTCTTCCAACCAACAGCTCCTTACAGCTTCTACCAGCTTCCAACATCCTCTCTCATCTTGTAACAGACTCTTTAGTTCCCAAAAGCCTCCTTCTTCTTTTCCAGGTCTGCCTCTTATGCTGCTGGCAACAATCCCCAGGTGACCCTCTCACACCCAGCACCATGCTTATTCAGTTCAGTTGAGGGTTATAAGGTGACCACCAGTTGTCAATCCACTACAATATATACATATTCTCTTTCTTTTCTCTTATCCTTCATCCCAGTTCTTTCCTTTTGAGCAGTTTACTTCCTTTTCACAGTATCTATTGCACCTCCTTGATTTTATTCACTCTTTCAGTTTCTTACACTACTGAGACAATTTCCCATCACCATGTCTGAAATTCTGCATTGCTTGTATTGTTTTTGTGTTATTTTATAAATGTGCGTGTTTGTTAATATGTTTTGGATTTTTTAACCTTAAAAAAAAAAAAAACAGTAATACTAGGGAGAAGGAATGACAGAATCTTACATTAATAGGTTTGAAGCTAAGGTACACAGAAGCATTCATTTTTTTGTCTCTGTGCACTGTTTCATTGGTCGAAGATGGAATACTTTCCTTCAGCCCTGAGGCACTGAACTAGGTTCAGTGCTAGTTGGTTCAGGGGGACATATTTTGGCAGAATATATGTATGACTTTTCTAGCTATCACAGCTATCCATGGAAAAAATTGGCTGTCCCAAGGGAAAACACATTTCTGATTGAGTAAATATTCAAGGAGAAACAAGATGATCTTTGTCTGGATATTCTAGAACTTCAACGGGATCTTGGGATTTCAAAGGCTGATTGTTAGTGCTATACAGAAAGATATAATGATGATTTATGAGTCTTGAAATCGCTGATGATTAAATATATATGATTTCCTAAGTTTATAGTTATCAGATTCAAAAACAATGGTTCTAAGTGCTTGTGTCTCATGAGCGTGCACCCAAATGAATTCAGTTTCTCTATGTTACGTTTTGTTCTGTTTTCTCCAACCTTAGCTAAAACATGCATTAACAGATTTTTTGTAGGTGCCTAAATGCTACATGCCCCAAACCTGTCCTATATGGTTCTGATTTCATCTTTAAAAATCAAATAATAGTACAAATAGAACCAAACTTTATTAAATGCTTAATATATATTTGATAACTGACAATGTGCTATTGATTCATTAAGTAATTAATTACAATAACCCATTAAAGTTAATGCTACCGCATTATTACCCCATTTTTAGATGAGATACCTGAACATTGTGTAGGGCAAAGTTTAATAGAGATTAAGAGAAGTACAAAAGTTTCTATTCATAGGTGTGGACTTATCAAACATATTCACAATAACTTTTTTTGAGAAGCACTGTGTATTGCTCATATTGTTGTCACACAATACAATAATATTGCTCCAAATGCCTTATTATATTTTTAAGAGGGGAAAAATGTGATGTTGATCAAAATGTGTAAAAACTCAGTTGATGTAAAGAATTTGTTTTTGAGATCTATTGTGGAACATGATAATATTTGATAATAATAATAGCTATGTAATACATATTTCAAAATTTATGAGAACAGGCTTTAAATATTCATACCATATGAAAATGTTGGAAAGATAACTATGTTAATTAGCTTGATACAATCCTTTGATACTATGTACATATATCAAACTATTACATTGTACCTTATATATACACACAACTATTATTTGAGAAATTAAAACTAAATAAAAATTAATCCTATCCCACTTAATTTGATTCAGGCATCCTCCAGCTTCTCATACTGCTCAATCCTTTCTCAATAAATCTTATAAATTTTTGAAGGAAATACCATACACCATTTTTTTTTTGTCTTTGTTTTGAGTCATGGTCTCATTATGCAGTTCAACCTGGCCTTGAACCCACTTTTAGCCCAGACTGGCCTCAAACTCTCAATGATCCTCCTGCCTCAGCCTTCCAAGTGCTGGGATTACAGGTGTGCGCCACCACACCCAGCAATATACCAGTTTTGAAAGTGTATTCTGGGGCAGAACATCCAGGATCAAATCCTGTTCTTCACTACTTGCCCTCTGTAATTTGATCAAATGACTTGAATATGTAAAGCCATTTATTTTATTAATTTCTAAAAGGGGAATAATTGGATGTATGTTTAAAGTTAGAATAAAAATTAAATTATATAAACAAAATATTAATCATACAGTGTGGGAGGGAGTATATGTTCAATCTTTCTGATCATCGTTGTAATCATCATCATTATTTTCATGAATATATTATAAATGTATTTTGTCCCACTAATACAAAGTCTGTATTTTTGTGTCTTTGTGTCATATAAAGTATGACTCTTCTAGTAAAATTTTGCTTAAACATTTTCTAATGTCTTTATAAATTCTGCATCACAGAATCATAGAGTCTAAGAATTAGAAAGAATCTTGGTCACTGCTTTTCTACCTGGCATGTGACTATTTTATAACAATGTTACATGTAACTTTCTCCATTAAGAAAGACTACTGGGGACCTAAGTGCTTAAGAAATTAAAAAACAGACCAATATTGTCTCCTGTATAGTCTTCATTTTATAAGGGAAAATATTTTCATCTGTTTATTTGAATAAACCTTTATTTGATAAATGTGAATGAGTGAAGGATGGATAAATGTGTTGGTAGATGGATAGACGTAGCTTCAGAAACTCTAATAATACCTTCCAGGGTATTACAATTTCAGTGATTTGCTATTGATTAAAATCTGCTCTACATTACTTTCACTAGTTATTACATTACAGTCACGTTGATATATAACCAACAGGATATCCATTATCTTTCAATGAATAGGCCATTACCTTCCAAATCTTTTAATGAACTAAACATACATATATAAGAGGTAAAAATAAGGACCTAATTATATGTATAGATAGCACAGATACAGAAAAAAACACATATCTTTGTAAGCATACATATGTGTGTGTATACTTAGAATGTCTACATACATATGTTCACACGTATACGTAAAATTGTGTTATCTAGTTTAAGTAGATACATATCTATTTTATTTTGACTCTCTGTTTATGCTTAATCACTTCAGTTGATTTTTGGAGTTCCAGTTCAAATATCAGAAGCCCTGAGGCCTAGAAAAAGCCTGTGTTTCAGTCTGCATGCAAAAGCGAGATGAAACCCATGTGCTAATTCAAACACAGTCAGGAGAAAGTTCTTGTATGTGTGTGGAAAAGGACAATCTTAGTGAGTTCAAGCTATGAAAAAAAAACAGTACCGTATTCAGGAGACAGAAATGGTCAGTGCAGCCTTCTGCAGGACCTTGTCCCAGCATTGCAAAGTGTTGCTACCTGACCTTTGTTGTAACTGAGTCTTCAAAAGCCCACTCCACCTTTCTGCTAAGTTAGATGCCTCAGGGTGGTGAGAACATGGAAAGCTCAGGGAATGCCATGAGACAGAGTTCACTAACACACTTCCGCTGTCAAGGTAGGGCTTTGATCAGGAGCAGTGCTGTGTCGAGTAATGTATGAGCACATATAGCATCCTTTAAGTCCATGCATGGTAGTTTTGGCATTAATTTTGCATCTAAGGAAAGCAAATTATTCCAGTAAGAAAAAAATGCGACTACTTCGGAGCACAGTCCAAAGCAATCAGTGGGTCACGGTGTTGGTGATGATCATCCTAGACAAAGGTGGCATCTCACAATCTGAGTTGGTCTCTGCTGCTGGCAAATGCTGCACTCAGAATCATATATTGATAAGTTTTATTCGTTTGTGTTTCAAATAATATTGGACACTAAATTTATAACCTAAAATCATTGTAATATTATCTTTTACTACTACTGATGTATTTTACTTTTATTAGACATATGTTCATAGAGTTTCAAATTACTATTACCCTTTAATTTTAACCTAAAAAACTCCCTTTATCATTCCTTCTAGGATAAGTCTAGTAACAATATATTCTCCCAGTCTTTCTTCATCTGAAAATGTCTTAGTATTTCTCTCAGTCTTGAAAGATACTTTCTCTAGATATATAACTTTGGAATGTTTTGATTTTCCTCATAGAAATTTAAATATATCATCACACTGCCTCCTCTGTTTCTATGATTTCTGAAGGTAAAGCAACTGTACATTTCAATTAAGCAGCCTTTAGACTTCAGAAGACAACTTTCTGTTGGTACTTTTAAGAGTAATTCATGCTTATGGTATTTGGTGTTCTGATAATAATGTATCTTGGGGTGAGTCATCTTGAGTTGACCTAATAGGAATCTACTAAACATTATGGAATCATAGGGTTCATGCTTTGCACAATTTTGGAGAGATTTTGAACTTTAATTTATCAAGTATTCTTTTTACCCTTTAATGTAGTAATCACATACATTTTATGTTGACTTATTTAATGGTACCCCACAGCCCTTATACTTTGACCACCTTTCTTTTCTCATTGTCTTTCAGTATCTCTCATTCAACAATTTTAACAGTGCTACTTTAAGTTTCTTTTTTCAGGTTCTTGTTTGAACTGATGATTTTTATTTCAGTATTTGTCTTTTAAAGATTTTTTTCATTAAGTTCAAAATTTATGCTTGTTTTCTTTTTATGATTTCTATTTCATTAGTGAATATCTTCATTTTGCTCTTACATCATTTGCTGGACTTCCCTTAGTTTCTTTCAATAGTTTCCTTTAGCTTTTTGGAGGATATTTACAGCATTTGATTTAAGTCTTTGTTTAGTATGCCCTTGGGCCAAGAATCCTCAGCAATGATTTTCAGCAATGATTTTTTTATTTTAAAGATAAAAGAATGAAAACCTACTGCATTAACAAACACACATATATTTACAAACACACATATATTTACAAAATTACACAAAAACAATGCAAAATTTCAGACAAGGTGATAGGAAATTAACAATGATTGTTGTATTACGAAGGGGCCAAACAAGTTCACTGGAAGAAAGATAGCCTCTTTAATAAATGGCGCAGGAAAAACTGGCTGGACACATGCCAAACACTCAAACTAGACCCATGTTTATCATCAATTTATCATATTCCTTTCAATATGTTATATTTTCTAGGCTATTTTTATACTTTGTGATACTCTTTCGTGGTTATTGTGTTTTGAATATTTTAATGTGGTAGCGCTTGAAATCACATTCCTTTCTGTTCTTACATCCACTTTCTCTTAAATTTTTTTCCTTTTTTTATTATTTAAGGTTGTAGAACCCCATTACTTTGTGACTTTGCCAAAACATTTTTACAAAAATTATATCCTTTTCAAGACTAATCATTGAAGTATCTGTCCCATAACCTCTTAAATTTTTACAGAAATTTCCTTGCAATCCCTAAGTTTAGAAAAGAAAGGAAGAAGGAAGGAAACATAAGCCATAAAACACCTCACCCAGTGTTTGCTGACTGGCTCTATTCTGAGACGTTACCGCTCAGTCAGCCGTACCTATATTTGGTCCAGGCATCACTTCAAGGTGAAATGTTAGAATGTTGTCCATCTTCCCTGAGTATGCATGTTTCCCTGGGTATTTGCATGACTTTCTAAATTCCTGCATATGGATGTGTACTACTGAAATGTACCCGTTTTTTCTCTCTGGCTTTAGATAGCCAATCATAAGCATCTACCATAATTTCTTTTTTCCAAAACACCTATTAGTCAAACTTGTAGTTTCTAGGATTGCCCACTTTCTGGGTTAAATTTCAAGCTAGACAAAACACATAAGGACAATTTTTAGTAGCTTTTCAGTATCTTTCATTTTCTTTCTCACATTTCCATTTTTATTCAGGGTCCCAGGTGCTTCAATTTTGCACTCAGATTTTTTGGAAACATCTGCCTAGAAACATGGATGGAGAATTTGTACAAACTATTGCGTTAAATTGAGGGCAGTGTTGTGTGTCAGTTGATTATCTATTCATTTACAACTCACACTTTCCATTTGCCATACAAAAAACTCTCTGAAGATCAGTATTTGCAAAAACATTATTAGAAAATTATACTGTTTAATGGCATGAACAATTAATATGGAAAGAAATGCATATCTTTATTTTACCTTGAGGACTTTCAAGGAATGAACTTAGTTTAAACTCTCAGAAGTAGTAGATATAGAGTTAAAGGAAACATTTATATATTCCTTCACCCAAAGAAGTCTATTTCTTTCTCAAACCTCAAAGAATACATATTTAGAGCATTTTGTGGAAAACATACAGGCTTCAACAACAATTTATTCCCCAAAGTCTTATATTGAGTATAAAATGAAGCAGTTAAGATGATAATCTTCTGCAGTAAGTCAGCTCCTACCAAGGAAAGTAGAAGTATTTAAAAGCTTACATACCCTCCTGCTCCACTGCCTATCTCTTGCATGAGACTAGAATTTACTGTTTGGCAAAGATGGAAATTTTTTCATTACTACTGTGCATCTACACTGACACCTGGTGGTTTTATATTTTCAATAGCAGGTCTGAGGGAGTTAAGTCTCAATGTGTTGGGTCTAAAGGTGGACTGGAGATAAATTGTGGGGTCGCCTAGAGACTAGACTTGCTCTATTCTTTCTCTTCCTAGCTTCTGCGTGTGCAATTTGTAGACATAACAGCAAAGGTACTATTGTTTCGATTTTTTATTCTCACCTGGTGGTACACTCTGTGATCTCACCCTTGTCACCCCTGGGATGAATTATCCAGACTAACTAATTTCACAGCCAGTAAATTACAGACATAGCCACTGAATCTCCTTCTCATTAGGGAAGGTTAATTTAAGTAGACAGTCAACGAATATACAGAGGGAAAAATCGAGCTTGAATAGAATATTTCTTTACATCTAGGACACACAATGAATTCACAACCTCAACATCTGCCATCACCAGAGAGAACACTTGGGAAAAAAAGAAAAGAAGAAAGAAAAGAAAATTGACTCATTGTGATTTTCTCTGATGAATGGTGAATTTCCAATTAGCATTTTAATTACTCAAACCAGACACTCAGCTGTCTTCAAAAGAGCAAGAAAACTCAAAAACAGCTTTCATATTTGCACTGAGAAGGGAACTTGGCCTCTGACTTGAAATATAGCCCACAATATTATTCTATCCTTTGCACAAAAGATACCTGAGCCAGTGTTCAAAGAAAGCTTTTACCAGTGTATTAAGTTGCTTGCAGCTCTCTTTTGCATATGTCTTCCAGCAAATATAGTATTTTCTCTTCCATATCATATACCACTGGTCAAAATTCTAAAAGCATTTGGGCTATCTATTAACCATGTGAAATAATGAAAGTACTGGGTGAGAGAGATCACATTCTATGAAGAATTTCTGTGGAGGTTTCCATGTTATCTTCAGGAATTTTCTTTACTTCAGGATATACCTTTTCAGTAGGAACGAACACATGTATTCCGGTTCATCTTGCTCTTTTGTCATGTCTGGAAAGTTCACAAAAGTACATGTGTCATTGTAATTATGCGGGCTGATGAAACTAAAATTCCATGGATATCCATCACAATTCCAGTTCTCCATAAATCCCTGACCGTTTGTCAATTCCTAATATTCTTTGCTACATTGTGCTAAGAGAATGACTGGGTCTGAATCACCGGACTGGAAAACATCTCTGCATTTTATGCTTGAAGAAAGAGGATTCTACTCAGTTTCTAGCTAGGTTTAACATCATAGAAATATAGTTAGGTAGGTGGAAGGTACAGAAAGGGGAAATTTCACTAAAATCCTGCACAGTGAAGAGCTGTGATATTTGAATGACAATACTCAGTAAATCTTGTCTATTTACCAGCTAGAAAAATTACCTGGAGTACTCTGACACTGGAAAAGAAATTGGAGTATATTTTTGCATTTCTAAAATGTTGTGATTTCTAATTATGCTGCAATTAAAAATTATGATGAAAATTTATATTTATTGACATGGAAAGATGCCCATGACATATTGCTGAGTGAAAAATAAAACAGATTTCTGAACAGTATGTTCAGTATTATTCCATCTAAATAAAATCTTGTATAAATTTCAGTATAAATTTGTAGAGGGATGTTAATATTGATCACCCAAACGTTAACTCATTATCTCTGGATGGTGGATCTCAGATGATGATTAGGTTCCTCTCTTTATATTTGAACTGTGTGAATATTTGTAGTATACATATTTTGTTTTAAAAAGCAAAAATATTTTAAAATCAATAAAAATATGTTAGATAACTATCACTTTTTGATAATATTTCTGGATCAGAATAAGCTACTACAGACTACAAATGATTTTGACTCAGAGTAACCTGATTGCTCATCCATTTAATGCTGCAAAGACTTGAGGAAATAATTTTACCTCGCACAGTTTATTTTCCTTCTTTGTAAAATGAGAAATATGAGAGAAAACACTACTCTGTTGCCCTATAGTGAGGACTGACTAATAGAACATGTGAAAAATTCTCAGTTAGTCCAAATGCACTTAAGTATTTAACACATATGCAGTGTTTACTGATTGAAGTTATAAAGGTTAGCATTATTTTGTCATATACACAATTATGCTATTTTTCTGCTTCATTCAAAAATATTTATTAATCCTCTATAAGAATCTAGTGTTTACAGTATTGAAGAAATTTGTTTTAGCGTTTATGGGAAAAATTGTTTTAGGTGCTAAGAAACTTTGTTCCATATATCCTTGTGAATAAATTGTTAGTTTCTTAACTCACAGGTGAATTTGCTCAGTGTCAAATTTCTTACCGTAAGACCCCCCAAGAGATACCTGATTCTCTATCCTATATATGTAAAAATTTTCTGGATTAAGAACAGTTTACCATTTTTTTATCTACAGAAAACTCAAAAGAACATTTAGCCTGGTTTAGTGGTACATGTAAATTTTGTATTGGAATGAAAACACAGACTCAGAGAGATTATTATGTCTCTTTCATTTTCTCCGGGTCTCAGACTGAGGTCTCTGTCACAGGCAGGGGTGTGTGTATGCGTGTGTGTGTGCATGTGTGTGTGTGTGTGTGACAAAACATTAGTCATGATGAAATGAACTCCTGAAGCCATAAATTCCATCTAGAGAGAAATATGGGACCTGTCAAGCCTTAGTGTCAAATCTGAGGAACAGTCACTCTCTTCTCTTACCTTCCTGAGCTCGGTATCTTTTCTTCCCCTTTGCTGTTTCAAATCTCCTCATCACCTCTACTCGTGATGAAAATTGGGCACAACTTATCCATAAGCTCTGCCCTTTGCTTTTATTCTCCTAGCAAAGTTGGGGTGTGGTAATTTTTATCGCAGCATAAATTAGAGTAAGAAAAGCTAATATACTTAGCTTGCTTGTCACATGCAAAACACACACACACACACACACACACACACACACACACCACCAGCAGCAGCAGCAGCAGCTCTTTAAAGTATAGTTTCCTGTAGCACATTTGTCACTCAGTGAGTACAGTTTGAAATATCAGAAGTATTGACTGTTAGACACAACTCTGAGATAGAGTAGGAGCTCCCAGGGGCTAGTAAAGGGCTGCTCTAGTGCAGAGAGGGAATTTGCAAAGCAGATAGTTTTAGGCCCTCAGTGCCAACTTATACTGTAGAGGGGAACCACCTACAGCTTTTAGCCTGGGCAAAGGTGAGAGTATTGTTGTCATTTATTTTAAAGTATTCTAACATTTTCTAATTCCTGGGAGAGAGCAGCATCCCTTCAGAGAAGTTCTCCAAGTGTAGACTCAATCATTACAGAGTGACTGTACAGCAAAAAAGGCAACATTATTAAAATATATATTTTCCCTTTCACAATTCAAGGTTGTCTTGGTTACTTTTCTCTCATTGCTGAGACTAAATACCTGAAGCCCAAAATTAAGAAAGGAAAAGTTTATTTCATACTTGGCTGACTCCAAGGCAGAGTGGCCCATGGTAGAGGGCAACAACAGTTTGTGGCGGCAGAAGACAGCAAAAGCAACAAGAGCAAAAGGGAGGAGCAGCAAGCAAGCCTCTTTCCCTCCCTTACATTATATGCAGCCTATCCACCCCAGGGCGGGTGCAGCACTCACACCCATAATCCCAGCATTGGACAATGAGTGAATCATAAACTCTAGAAGCCCACTCCATGACTACATGAGGCTTTAGGGGGAGACATCTAGACACAAAATGGTGTAAGGAAAACTTTTGTTGTGCAGTCTCATGTACAGTATGTAGATTTTGAGTGTGTCTTCTTTTTACACAATAATATGCTATTCTTTGGGTCTGTTTATTTTACAGTGAATCAGTCAGAGACAAGACAAATTCTTGCCTTCAGGAAGCTCATATCTTTGTAAAGGAGACATTCCAGCATTGTGCATTATGACAATAGTGTTCCTTCTGTATAGCATGGTAAATGGATATGCACAACCTCAGTTTGATCTGAGAAAATTGCAGAAGGATATCAGAAATTACACCACTTAAGCTAACATTTTAAGAAGGTGCAGGAATCTTTCTGGTAGATGAAGACAGAACATTCCACAAAGAGGAAATAGGATCTGCAAATAGCAAAGCAGATGGTATAAAATTTGAGATACCACATAGTTGGTTCAGTAGGTATTATATAACTTTGGTAACAAAGTAACCTAGAAGATATGTGCAAAGCAGACCTACCTTCTCATCCCTATCAATTTGTGTTTTTATGAAATGAGCCATGAGGAATGAACAGACTTGGAGAGCGAATTTTCACTAAGACAGGTGATAAAGCACTGCTACCTTTAACTCATAGTTCTGGTTCTCTATGATATGAACAAGCCTTTAAATCTTTTTAAATCTGTTTCCTTACCAATAAAATGGGTATTCCAGCATCAATCTCAAAGTAACATTTATGAAGATTAAATGAGACATCCTGTCTTTACTTCTAGCCCAGTTCCAGACACAAAGTAGTCACTCATTGTCTGCTAAATCTGAATCTTAAACTTCAGGGTTTTTCAGTCAAGTTCGGCTCTCATCAAATTATCTACCTGTTTTTGAATTCTTGTTTTATAAAAGCCATAAAAGTAAATCAAATTGGTGATGTGACTATGGAGTATAGGTGCAACTAATTTTGTCCTTTTATTTGTTCAGAAGAAACAGAGTTTCTTTTAACTCATTCACCTCGCTGTTTAACCCACATCAGAAAGATTAGCATTGTCTTTTGGCCCTGTGTTTAAAGCAGCCTAGGTTCCAACCCTGTCTCACAACCCTTGCTCTTGCCATTACAGACTAAGCCACTCTTGTTTCCTCATCTGATAACAAGTAGTCTCCCTTGTTTGCCTTTTCCACTCTTTTTCTTGTGGAAAAGCTGGGGTGATCCTGTGAAATTTTCAATCAGAATATGCCACTTCTCCACTCATTTACGCAGAGTGAAAACAAAAATATTTACTATCACTTCCCTCAGCTACAAAATCATATTATTTCTCTTTATTTTTGCATGTTAACTATTTTCTCTCTTATTCTCTCAGCTCCAGACAATCTGGTCCTTTTGCTCTTCTTCAAAGAGGACAGAAAAGTCTCTGGCTCAAAAAGATCTACCACTGACTTTATGCATAATGAGGACTCCAAATCTTACCTGTTAAAATGTTCATAATGTCTCTTACCATCAGTGGTTTGGCTAATAGTAGGACAAGTAGGCTAATTACAGTAAGAAAAGAAAAAGCAGTAAGAAGAATATGCATTGATAAGACACAAATAAAACTGTTTATTTGAAAATGATGTGACAGTGGATGTAGAAAATCTGAAAGAATCAACAAATAAACTCCTGCAAATAATGCATAATCACATCAAAGTTGCAGAGTACAAAGCAAATACACAAAAGTCAAATACTTTCCTAAATATCAATGATGAACAAGTGCAATGTTAAAGTTAAAATGCAAAAATATTTGTGTTAGTGGCCCTCAAATTTTAGTGTAAACCTAACACATTATGTAAAAGAACTATAGGATAAAGACTGATATATATGATACACAATACCAAAGACACAATGCATGTTAGAAATAATTTGCAAATAGACTTCCAGCCTTTGAAAGGCAGTGAGTAAGAAGACATGCCAAATACTGTGAGACAATATTTAAAAGACACATCTGATAAAGGGATGTGATTCAAAATACACAAAGAATTCTTAAAATACAATAAGAAAATGAATTGCCCAATCAAAAACTAGAGAAGCAATCTAAACATATAACACACCAAAGATATACAGATAGCAAATAAGATTCAATATTGTATGTCACTTGGAAATTGCCATTTAAATATTGAGGTACTACATTGTGTATATTAAAATACCCCAAATCCAAAATGTAGACCTGATATGATGATTTGAAATACGAGCAACTCTTATTTAGTTCTGGTGCAAAGCCCAACTGGGATAAGTTTCTACACAGAAGCCTTCACAGAGATGCTTCTTGAAGCTTTGTTTATAACTGCACAAACATGGAGCACCAAGGTGCCTTGCATTACTGATTGGATGAATATTAAGGTGTGACGCATACAAGCAAGAGCATTACTCAGTGCTAAAAAGAGGTGAGATATCAATCCCTAAAAAGACATATAGGAAATTTAACTATGTATTACTAAGTAAAAGGAGTCAATCTGAAAGATTTAAAACCATTTGATTCTACCTGTATGATATTTTGAGAACACAACCCTATGGAGATAGTATAAAGAAGAGTGGTTGCCAGAAGTCAGAGGAATGAAGAGATGAATATGCGAAGAGTAGAGAATGTGGAGGATCATAACCAGTTCATAACTTGATATACACTACAATGGTTGATACAAGCTATTATAACCATGTCAAAACTCATAGAGCCACAACACCAAGAGTGAATGAACTCTCATGGAAGATACGGTATTTAGGCAAAATGTTTATATCAGTGTAAGTTCATCGAGTAGAAATGCACTATGCTGGTGGAAAATGTTAAAAATGAGGGAATCTGGGTATGAGGGAGAGGGCAGGAGGTTTATGCGACATCTCTGTGTTTTCCTTTCAACTTACATGAACCTCAAACTCCTCTGAAACAATATTTGTTAATTTAAAAAGTTATGTGCAATGTAAAACATACATTTATTGGCAAGTTAGTCTTATTGTTTTCTCTCCATGAATTTCATTGCTTTTAAAGTTTTTCAAAAATTACTTTAACAATAACATGCCTCCAGTATATTAAAGAAAATTAATGAAATTATACTTTGTATTTGATTATTTGATCATTAAAATTAGATACACTGAATAATTTTTCTTGGCACACATTCATGTACTTAAACCAATTTTCTTAAACACATTGGTTTCTCATACTGTGTCATTGTTGCCTTTTTTCCCTTAGGAATGCACTCCGTAATATGCTCTTGTTATTTTCTTCACAAAATTATTTACAATCTTTTTCAAAATTTCATATTATGGTAAATAATATTTAACTTTCTGACTTCACCAACAAACCCTTCTGTTTATTTCTTCTAAGTTCAGATGAGAAAATATTCTCTCTATGGATGTGAGATAACAATTCATGGGAGAATTCTGCAAGGTAGATATATTTTTATGGTTTTGAGGCTAAAATGTACATGTATTTTAGCCCAAATATTCTCATCACTATGATCTTTCCTCCTCCACTCAAAGTCTTACACTGATAAGTTCTTTTAAAGGACAATATTGTCAAAGGCATTGCCATCTACATTTTAAAAATATTTTGCTAAATCTACTTCTTAGAAATCAAGGGCTGTCTCCTCCTTCCTTTTGTACTATACTATAATTAATATGTTAGATATTATGGATATTTAAAATATGAGCAATTTTGGGCATTCCTATCACTGAATACTTTGCTAAAGATTTTGAGCATGTGGCAGAAATTTAGAAGACTGATTTTAAAAAACATATTATTTTAAAATTTTCATGATTTCAAACTAATTCTTTCAAATTGTAAGTTTCTAAAATCCCCTTTAGGATGAGCTACAATTGTATAACTGGGCATTGCCATTTTAATTAACGTTTTTCAAAAAAATTCTCCTTGATTGGCCATAATAGATGGGGAAGGCACAAAACAGGAACTTCAGGTCTATTTCATTGTCATTGTTTCCTTAATGTAAAAGAACATAGTCTTAACCAGGACATCCTTCACTAATATTCATACTAAGCTTATCACTGCCACAAGAAGTAGCTGAACATGGCAGCATAAACCTCCAGTGTCGGCATTCCAGAGACAGAGGAAGAAGGTTCACCCTGAGCTTGAGGCCAGTTTACAGTACATAGTGAGAGGAGTTTAAGTCCTCCCTGGGACATATAGAATGATCCTATCTCAAATTAAACAAAATATGAGTACTAATTTTACTTTCAGTGCTGATTTTCATCTAAATTTACAACACTATTCCCCAAAATGTTAGATACTTCACTTGACACACTGCACTTCCAGAAAGTTTTGTTTGATTTTCACCATTGCCATCATTGTGATCACCATCATCATCAAACCATTATTAGAATTATTTCTTTGGCTATTTACAGCATTGGAAGATGCCTATATAAAATTTATTTAGTTGTTTATGAAGATTTTTCCTAATGGAACCACCATGTCAGCAAGTATCACTTCACTTATTATATTTGGAGTATACAGATGCAAGTACAAATATGAAGAAATTAAATTTGATCATTTGACCTCCGTGAAAACTTATGCATTGAATATGAATATAGACACATTTTCTGCTGTCATGTCACAGATTAAAAATAGCTGTTTGTGGAACAGTTACCACACATACATTTCTAGCTTGAAGGAATTTTAATTCTTCTTCAGTATATTCACACATTGACTTTTTTTATTTTCAATTTTTAAAAACTGAGAAAACAACAAAGACAAAAACGAAACAACACAAAACAACAAAAATAAAACATGACCTGAAGGCAAGATGATAGAAATTTACAATGGTTGTTAAATTACATACTGTTATCTTCAACAAAGTTGTTCAGCCCATTAGATGTAAGAATGTAAGATTGATCAAACAAAGACAGTAACAAGTAAAAAACAATAAAAATAATTGAAGAAAAACTGTTAGAAATGATGCAGAGGTTCACTATACAAAATGGTAGGAGTTTAACAATAGTTCTTAGACTGTACATTGTTTTCAGATCATTTACCAAATTCAAGCATGCAAAATTGGTCAAGAAAAAAAAGAAAATTTTAAGTACTGACTCTTCTTCTCAATAAACTACAGACATTAGCAATACATCTATTCCTGCTATCCTTATGTATACATATAAATTTTGTTTTTCATTTAAGGAAAAAATAACAACATAACAAAAGCAAATACACACACAAAAAAAAAACAGCATAGAGACCAGTAAAAATGATACAGAATTTCAAAACTAGGTGATAGGATACTAACAGTGCTTCTTATATTACATAATGTCATCTTCAAAATGGTTGTGCATATAATGAGACACAAGCATGCAAGATTGGTCAAACAATTACACATTAACAGTTCCTTTCAATAAACCAACAGAAATTAGTAGTACAATTTTCCTAGCTCTCCTGTGTATCTATATATACATATTTTTACCTCTTCCTTCTTTCTTTTTCCTCTCCCTCACACATTGTTTTTAAGTGTGTGTGTGTGCGTGTGTGTGTGTGTGAGAGAGAGAGAGAAAGAGAGAGAGGCAGAGAGAGAGAGAGAGAGAGACAGAGACAGAGGAGGAGAGAGAGAGAGAGAGAGAGAGAGAGAGAAAGAGAAAGAGAGAGACTAGGAATTGAGCTCAAGGATCACTGTTGTAATTTTCAGCATTTTAATTTATATAACTATTTTTGTCTTTGACAAAGGGGGTCAGTGCCTCAAACTTGGCAATTGTGTTGGTTCAGCCTCTCCAGTAGGTGGAATTACAGTTATGTGCCACACACCTGGCTTGTATTTGTGTGCATGTGCTCAATAATATCATTCTACTCACCATGGTAGTTGATCAGTGTTTATAAATAACTTTTGAAGATGGTGTTCATCATCGAGCATCTTTCGTAACTGAAACGCTTTAGTAACTTTAAGCATTTACATTTTCAAAGCTTATTGCTTTGAAACATATTTTTACAAAATGATTTTCAGATATTTAGATAAATACATATTTAAGTTAATCACTGTCCTGAATATGACAAATGAACATATGCTTAGGTCGCCATTTCCTGACTGTATTCTACAGGTAAACTGTAATTTCTTAGGTTGCCCAATGACCTACTGGAAGCTGAGCAGGTCTGTGCACCTTGCTGGCCTCTCTGTGGAGTACAGCGAAAATGGTTCACACAGGGGCTGGGGATTTAGCTCAGCGGCAAAGCGCCTGCCTGGCAAGCGCAAGGTCGTGAGTTCGGTTCCCGGTACCAGAGGAAAAAAACAAAAAAACCCAAAAAACAAAAAGCAAAAAAAAAAAAAAAAAAAAAAGAAAATGGTTCACACAGAACCTGGCTAGCAGAGGCACTGTCAGTATTTCCATGGCAATACAACATTGCAGTCTGAGTGTGTGGCTTCTAGTCTCAGAAGAAAAGTACTATGATATAAGGAAATGAACTAGAAAAGGAAAGTAAGTTATTGCTGGTCATCTTCCATGAATCAGCTTTAGTTAAAGTGAGAATTCAGTTGACTGTGCAAGCATCTCACGAGAAATGCAGCACTGTGTAAAGGAGAATAAGAAATATATAATATCATATATTAATCAATTCTGACAACAATGACAAAAATATCATGAACCACTAGACCATAGACAACAAAACTATATTTCTCATAGTTCTATAGATGGGAAAGTTCTAGCAAAGGCATTGATGTAAAAGGAAATGATAGCAGGACCTGCTATCATCCCCTGTGGAAATCTGAAGGGATAACACCAGATGCCCTGCTGAGATATGCCCAAAGGAATGATAACATCATGGCTAACTAAGTCAAGTCTCATTCCTGTGATAACTCAGTTGTATTGTCCTCACCAATCTTGTTAATTATTCCTCCCATATCCCTTGTTGCTTCTTTTTGTTTGTATCCCAATAAAAGGCTAAGGGGGATGGTAGTCAAGGATTCAGTCCAGGAGGCTGCAAGCCCCTAATCCTGTAACTGTCTCTCTCTTGTTTTGCTTTTCATCTGAGGGGAATCTCATTCTCAGGACCTGTCACCCCAGACAGTTAATGTTTAAAAGTTGTTCTTTTTAATATTTTGACCAATTTTTCATGTTTGTATCTGGTAATCTGAGCAACTTATGTGACGACAACAATTTGCAGTGTAATATCCATTGGTGAATTCCTACAATCCTGCCTAGCGACACTATGTATTGACTCTAATGTTTATTAAATTATTATTTTCTTATTCCCTTTAATGATTTGATCAACCTTCTGTTCTTACATCTGGTAATCTAAGCAACTTCGTTGAAGATAACAATACATAATATAACAACCACTGTTAGTCTCTATCATTTGGTTTGAAACCCTGCATCATTTTTAATATTCTTGCTTTGTGTTGTCTGTATTTTGCTATTGTTTTTTTTTGTACTAATCTCTTTAAAATAAAAAGGTAAAAAAAAAGACAGAAAGAAATGGAATATATACCAACATGTCAAAAATCAAGGACATTTTCATTTTAATAGTGGTTACAATACTATTTTAATGCCAGACAACTCTTTTTGTGTCTACCCACAATGTGGAGATGGATAGGCTTCTAGTGCACGGGAGGTGTTACCTCATTGTTGTTACATTAACTTTTATTACTTCAACTTCTAGTAAGTTTGTGCATCTTTTTCAGGAGCATTTTAACCATTTGCATTGATTTTATGAGAAACACCTGTGTAATTGCTATTTATTTCCTACTGAATATTGTTTTTTTTTCAGTTTAAGCAAACTATTTCTATTGAATAAATATTAGCCATCTGTCATTTATGTTACTTTTTTTCAACTCAGTTGTTTTTCTTCAAATCCAATTGTGGTAACTGATCACTGAATTAATTAATATTCAGAAGATTTTCACTGAAATTAGAAAATGTATGTATACTTTGCACTTCATTATAAAATGAAATTTTATGTTTAACTTTTTAATCGTATCAGAAAATTTTTGATGTGAATTAAATACCTAACTTGTTTCTTCTACAGGGACAAACATTTGTACTAGCACCCTTTGTTAAATAAACTGTCATTTTCTTAATAAAATAAAATATCACATCTGTTCTATTTGAATTCTGGTAAAATGTGCATATTCTGGTCTGCTGAACTACTTATGCTTGACTTATGACACTACCATATTGATTTATTAGCACTGACTTTATGGTATTTTCTCCTGCCAAATGAGGAACCATTTTGAAGTAGTCTTTGTTTAGGGAGCTTATAAATGAAAATTTATAAAACTACATGTAACATTAGAAAAACAATGAATTGTCATTTCTTACCCACAACATTTTAAGAAAAAAAAAAAAAACAACATGCATTTTGAGTGTTCTTTGTGTCCCACCATAGATGAAATTTCATTCATCTCCTGAGCACAAGAAAGCATTCTTTTAATTTTTTTAATTCATTTGTTACTTAATTGTTTTCATAGCATTAGTAGAATTGCTAAAATTGTGGGTATTTATGTCATATATTTTATGTGAAAAAGTTAAAACCATATTCCAAACTAGAAGGACTCACCACCACACTCACCAATGGTGAGTAAGAATTATTTGTGTTCTGCATTCTTACTAACATTTGGAATTGATAGATGTCTTAGATTTGCTAGCATTGTGGGGCCAGAAAGGCGGTGTGTTATATTAGTGCCTTATTCTAACATTTTCAAATGTTAAAATTCAGCCACATTTCCTTAGCAGTGGAATGCACAATCATGTCTTCTGACTATTTCCTCCCTCTTTTAATTTCAAATTGACTATTTTTTTTACTGATTTGTGAGGGATATTTATATTCTGCATGATAAAACTTTGCTATTCCTTTGGCTGCAATTGTGTCTTTCAGTTTGTGGCTTGTCTTTTCAATCTCTTTATGAGATCTCACAATAAATAAATGTAAAAGAATTTCCTAATACTGAATAAATCAAGTTTATCTTGTTTTTTATGTCTAGATTTCTTTTTGTATTTTACTTAGGAAATCTTTTCCTTACTTTGGAGACTTAAAGGTATTTTCTGATTCTTCAGAAAAGCTTTATTGATTTAGCTTGCATAGGAATTTAAATGACAAGAACACGATTTTAGTTTATGGTGTGGAATTATCATCTTTTCATTTTTCCCCTGATTTGGAAAGCTAAGATCCACAGTGGCACTGTTTACTAAACATATTATATTATTTTCCCTAGACTATTTTGCCACTTTTATTGAGTAGCAGGCTTGCATATATGTATAGGTATTTTTCTGTTACGTTTCTCTGATTGGTTTTTAAAGGTATCCTTAACCAATGTATTAGTTTGTTTTCTCTTTCAGTAGTAAAATCCCTGAGACTGAGTAATTTATGATGACTAAGGGTTCATTTGATTCTCATTTCTGTGGGACGTGGCACCAGCCACTGCTCAGTTAGCAGGGAGGATCATGTGCAGGCATTACATACTGAGACAGAGTAAGTGTGGCAGCCTGGTTCTGTTTTGTTCTTCTTCAGAAACCACCAATGTTGTCATGGGACCCCGTTTCCAAATACTATTAATGTATGAGTTTAGGAATTAAATATCCAGCCTATGAAGTTTTGAGAGATACATTCAAACCATAGCACTCAGTGAAGACATTTTCTCTTGTTCATATACCAGTAGGAGTTTTCCTTATAAACTAATGCCTCTGGATAATTAAATTTAATAGATTTTTCTAAGCAAGAAATGACTCATAAATCAAGCTACTCTCAGAATTAAGATGTTCTGGGAGCTCTAACCAACAGTGTAAGTAGGCTGTAGTTATAAGCTGAGAAAAGAAATGACAGAAATCGGCTGATTGATTATAGTTTCAGATTCACATTTTTAGATATGAAAAGGCATTGGCCTTATATAGATTTGGTATGACCAGTTGACAGCCTGTGATTGGCTAAAGCCCAGCTGCTATGTCTTGTTGAAACTCAGCCACTTGCTACACAAGAATATACTCGTTTGTTTATATCCAAAGTTAATTGGTCATTTTGGGCATAAGAATTTTAAATTTAAAGGGCAACTTTAGGCAAAAATTTCATTGAATTTGATAAGTGAATACTTTTGCTTTATCTATTGATAATTTCTTTCCTACTTTCATTTAATATCATTAGTACAATTATAGGTTTTCTAAAATTTATCATCCTAGAATAACCTTACATTGGTCATGATACATTAAGGTATTTTTTTTTTTCCTTTTTGATGTGCTTTTCTAGCATTTTGCTCAGAAGTTTTTCATGCTCATGATTGGTCTGTTACATTTCTAATTTCTCTCCTTGCAGCATGACTTTAACAGTTAGATTACGTACTCCTCAAGAATAAAGTAAAAGATGGGTTAGAGAGTAACAATCTTTTCATTTCATTCCATGGAAAACAAAAGAGTAGAAGGATTGATTTATTAGATATCTTATAGAATTTAGCTGAAAAATCAACTAACCCTGTTTTTTATTTTATAGAAATGTATTAAAGTATCGTTTCAATATCAGTAATATTTACAGAATAATTCAAACTTTTTACCTATTAATAAGCCAGTCTTAGTAAATTGTAGTTTGTGGACTGTAACTACAATTTCAAAATAGAAGGGAAGAGAAGTCCATAAATTTACTATTGGGGTTATAAAGATAGTCAATAAATATATTACCTTTGGAGTAAAGTGACCAATTTGTAATGTTGTTTTCCTAATTTGGGGAGTTCATGACCAATACTGAGACATATTGACAACCAATTGGATATCAAGGCAGTAGGATGTATAGATTAATGAACATCTTAGTAGATTTACCTGTATGAAATTACAGTTCAGGAATTTCATATTGTAACTTTCACCAATAAGCACTAGAAAATGAATTTATACATTTTTAATTTTAATTTTTATTAGTACATGTTTGATGATATAATGATTACATTCTTTGTGGGGAGTTCACATAACACATTTAAATTTTTTTCATCTCCTTTTCCTTCCTTTCTCTCCACTCCCTCCATCTCTTTGTCCACTTTCTCTTTGCAAAAAAATCTGTTTCCAATAATCTATGTTGTATTTTGCTCTTTAATTTATTTATATCTTGGTTTTCTCATTTAAGAGAAATCATGTGATACTTAAGCTTGTGTGTCTGATTTACTTCACTTAAGATTGTGGCGCCATTGTTCATCCATTTATTTCATGTGAGTTATGACTTTTAATCATTGGGTAGGTAATTTGGCATTCAAATTCTTGGCCTTTCTTCTCATGTTTTTCAATTGCTTCTCATTAATCAGACCCTGAACATCAGCCACCATCACCGCCAGCTGGGAGGATTCCCTGGGGTACCTTGGTGATGTTGCTAGTGGTGTAAACTACGTCACTGGGGAAACCCACCTTAGAACTTACTCACTTGGATATTTTTGACTTGGACAGTACACGAAGATCATCTTCCCGATAGTGTCTCTATGTATCAGCCCTGATTAAGTGGAAAATGAGATGAGGAAAGGGAATGGGAAGGAAGGAAAAATGGATTTAAAAGTTAAAAAGAAAGTGAGGTGAAAACTGGAAATAGAGCATTTGTAAATTAGAGGGAAAGAAGGGTTGGAGGAAGGGGAGAAGAATGGTCAAAACTAGAAGTATGTAGATGAGAACATTCCCCATGAAGAACATGTTCATTATGTAGTACAAACATGTACTATTTTTAAAAAAATCTGTAGCTTTATCCAGGCTTGAGCTTTTAACCCCAGTTTGGCCATTTCCAGTCATGCAGCCATGGATAATTCCTCCTCCTACACATCTGTTTTTCTCTCTGTGTGTGTAAGATGAAAAATGAAAATCACAGTCCTTTTCAACCAAGACCATGTAGGATTCTATAAATTTGCAAAGGCCACTGTTTTGATTGGTATTTCAATTTCTTTTGTCTAAAAATAAGATAGGACATGTATTAGTCAGCAAAAGGGAGTCATCCAGTTCATAGTATAATTGAGGATATTTCTGATTTTCCTCTGTGGTAGACACAAAGCAGAAAATTAAGATAAAGAACATCAGCCTCAAATATGTTTTCTGAGGATGTTCCAGCCCCAGATTTTTTTTTTTTTTTTTTTTTTTTTGAGACAGTCTCACTATGCAGTTCAGGCTGGGCTTGAGCTCACTTTGTAGCTGAGGCTGGCCTCAAACTCAAAAGGATCGCCCTGCTTTAGCCTCCTAAATGCTGTGATTACAGGTATGCACCATCACACCCAACTATACCAGTCCCAGACTGAGGGACATACTTTGTCATGAAATACCTTTCATGAACCTAGGAAGGAAATTCTAATGAAGCACACATACAGCATATTCCAACAGGCATAATACCAAATAACAAATATTCTTAATCAAATTCTAAGAAGGACTTTCTCCTCCTTATTTTCCAGATGATAAAACCAAGGCTATGAAAACTGAGGCAGCCTAAATTGCACAAAATGGTGTAGAATGAATGTGTAATCGCCCCAATCCCTTTGGATCTATCACCCTGCAATGCTTCTGATCTTGAATTTTGATCTTTCTTCTGTCCATGCAGGGTATCAGGTAAGGATGGGGAACTATATGTCACATCTTACCCTCAGCTTCCCCAAATCCAAAGATGATAGCAGGAGTGTTTTCATATGTATTACCACTTTTGTAGTAATTAAATTCCTGAACAAGTGGGCAAACACATGGAAAAAATTAAGTATATAATAATACAGCTTATTCCTTGGGAGATGTGTTTTTACATCACAGTTCTAACATGATATTAAGACATATTCCACCTTGGCACATAGTAAGCGCTCAGTAAAATTAGCTGTTATGACACTATCTATATCTGTCTATGGGAATGTTTTCAAAAGAAATGACTGATTCTTTTTTTATGACATAACATTAGCATGATAGTGAGAACTGGACTCATCTAAGAACTTTGGATATTTCCTGAGAAAGTTAAGCAGCCCATAAATGTTTCCTTTATCCTCCTTTCTTTCCTAATGTGTTTATTTATTGTATCTTTCAATAAATAGTGATCTCATACCTATTCACTGTTTATAGGATTTTCAGATGATATCCTGAGAACGTGATGGAGGCAGAGAAGGAACATACCTTCCCCTTGTAGGAGGTGGGATTGTTTCCACAAAGGATGGTACCTTAGTGTGGGGGCAGGGGAGAGAGCTGCAAACTAGTTTGATTCTTGGCAGGAGTGAGCCCTCAGGGGATTCCCAGCTAAGCTTTTCTTTATACTTTATTGGAGTTCTGTGCTGCAGCTATAAACCTTCCAAATGAGTTGAGATCATTAGAGAAGCTCCACTGATCACTGCTGAAAAAATATAACAATTAAAACCTGAAGCCCAGGAATAGGGAAGCTTTAGGAGAGGTGCAGAGGAAGGGAAGGAAATGGGGATGGCTCTTAATACTTAATAACAAATACTAATAATGAGAGAGAGTTGGGAGCTAATTAAAAGTTTCTAAAAAGGAGAGATTGAAAGAGATGGGAAAAGGAAATTATCCGTAATATTTTGCCTGCCTGGAATAAGAAGTGCTGAAGCCCTAGGAGGCAGTTAGAAGAAATAAGCCATGTAAGGTCCAGCATGAGTCCTGGGCGACACAGTTGACTTCGATGAGCACCTTCATCTCTCTCTGAGCCTCAATTTTTTCACCTGCAAAATGGTGTGTATCTTTCTATCTCATGGGATTTAATACATTGTTAAATATGGCTCTCTCACTCCCTGATGAGGGATTTTCTCTTCCCTCTAAGGGAAACAGTTCTGAAGAATTTTCATAAATAACTGGTAAGTCATTCACAACTTGGCAATTTATGTTTCTGCCAAAAACAGTGATTTCTCCATGGGTATTTCAATGAAGTAGAGAAACTAATAGAATTTGGGATTGAAATGATACTCACGGCCCCAAATCCTCTTTGTTATTATATAGGAATCCTTGAACTTCTCCCATTAGCTATTCATCCCTTTGGAGCATTCGGTCATCTTTCTCTGATCATAGCAAGTCTGTGTTTCCCACTAATAATGCACACATGAAACTGCAAGTGCCGTTTTTAGGAGACTGTTCTATTGAACAAAAAGAAACCATCGAGAAACTGGCAATTGAAAGAACTGGTCTAATGAAGGCATAAGGTGAGGAGGAATTGGCAACTGGATCTACCTGGAGCATTCAGACTGGTTTTAAATCATCACACAGAGACAAAACTAAGAGACTTGAATATTTATCAGGTGCCCAGTGCCTTAAGTTTGTTGATCCCTTAATCCACATAAAATCAAAAAGGGAAATAGCACACAGATAAATTAAAAAGCGGACAATAATAATCTATTCCAATATCAAAACCACAATTAAGAGGCAGAGGTGGGAACTGAGTCTAGAGTGCTGCTCTTCCTTTCATGTCCCTAGTCCTCAAGGACCCTCCAGAATCCGCAGTCAAACACAGCACTGGGATACAATCCAAAGCAGAACATAGACAGCATCTTCTGATTTTTCTGGTTTGTATTTTGAAGTGGTTTCCTGTATTGTCAATTCACACTCGGTACCTTTTCATCTTCCACCTCATTTCCAACTCCTAATAATGTTATCCGATAGTGTCTCTCACACAAGGGGGGTTTGGGGGTAAGTGACTCAGTTTTGTGAGTCAAGAATCATCTGATGTTCACATTTGAAAAGGGAAGAGGCTGAGATGCCCTGCCTCAGAGATGCTGCTTCAGTAGTTAAGAAGTAGGCGCTCCATCTGCACTTTTATTTTGCTTTTCTTTTTTTAAATCAGCACAGTACTTTACCCTAATTCTGGCACAGTGAACTCGGGGGGCTACTCACGGAACACAGAATAGGCTAAGGGAGTTGGGGGAGGAACTTTCACTTCAAGTCCTGCGTCTTGTCAGTCAATAAGTCTGTGAAGTCAACACAACTCTTCAAAGTGCTTCTTGAGTCACCTATTAAAAATGGGAAGTGCAGCTGTTTCACAGTGGAGCCTTGAGAATAGATTGAGGCACTTTATTAACTCCTTGCCTAGAGTCAGTTGTTTGCAGTCACAGGGGCTGAGAAGCAAACGGATGCAGTAATTACATGGACGAATGCCGGAATCAGACTTCCTGGATTCGAACTCCTGATGAAATATTTGATCCCTTCATTTTGCATGAATACTTCAACTTTTCTGACTTACTTTCTCATATGTAAAATGGGAATACTATGGTGCAAAATAAGAACCTCATGCTATATATTTGTTGGATATTATGAATACTTAAATGCAATAATAACTCAGAAGAATTTAAAACTCTGAATGACACTGACTTTTGCAATTGATAGATAATAAATACTAGTTTTCTGAGGTTAGGAAGCCTTGCAGATTTGTTTTTCTTTTTGTTTTTTTTCCAGGACCAGGAACCGAACTCACGACCTTGAGCTTGCCAGGCAGGCGCTGTGCCGCTGAGCTAAATCCCCAGGCCCTAGCCTTGCGGATTGTCTGTGGGACACTGCCCAGCGCTGTGGGTAGAGCAACTGCTGACAAGCATGGATTAAAAAGAAAAAAAGAAAAACAATTTGGATCATTGAGAGTATGGAGAGGTGGTCTACGGCATCAGTGGTTCCAGATAATGTCCAGCGTTCCTACAATTGAGTACAGGCCCGTGCCTGGCAAGCATCCTCTCACCGCGCTTGCCTTCTCTTCTGAAACCTCAGGCCAAGGGGAATTGAATCCATGTGCTTCTCATTCCATCATTTATTCTTAAATCATCCAAATATGTTTGGATCAAATTATGGAATGGCCAAAGAGAAATATGAGAAAATCACGACATCATTTATTAAAAAGCTCTTTTCGGCCAGAAACTGCATGTGGGTAAACAAACACGTCAGTGAAAATGAAGTGACAGACATTGCAATCCTCCTTTCTTCCCAGCACAACAAAGTCGACATGGGCATTTCAATTCATTTCACCTCCTTTTATTTTAGTCTCTGAACATTTTACTCCTATTGTAGAGAAAAGTTTGGAAAAGTTCTTGTACTTGTTTCTATGTATATTCATACAGGAAGATAAACTAATATCACAGAAGTTCTGGAGTTCATAGACAGATACTAGCATTGTTGAAAATTTTCAATAATGGTTCTAATTTTGCTGTTTTCACTAAGGGATTTTTACATAATTATGACAGAGAAGGGAAATGTTTGGATTGATGGACATGTGCATTCACATGTTTGTGTAAATAGCCCATCTATTTTGAGTTGGTCATGAGTCAGATTGGTAAATACTTCTACAATTCCAGGTAGAAAGTGGTGAAGAAGTAGAGATTTGCAAGTGTTCTATAGAAATGCAGAGCAAGGTGGCATTAATTTTGGTGTACTGTTTCATTAATTATGTAAGCAAAAGGCAAATCGGAGAAGTTTGAAAAAGCTAAATACTTTTATGCTTAAATTTTGGGTGGGTTATGGCTTGCTGTAATAGCCAGAATAAAAGCCCAGAGCTGCAAAAGGCCAGGAAACATTCAGGAAATAAGTTATTACTCTGTTGGACCAGAAAGAACTCTATGGAAAGAATTTATGAATTAAAATCAAATGTTAAGGGATAGAAAATTACCAGGGCCAAATAGAACATCAGTCCTGTGTCCCGTCTCTAGTGGCTTCAGGAAAAGTGGTGCACAAATTTCAAGTTTAGCTTAATTCCCTCCAAGTATAGAAATGCCACTAACCTAAGACCCATCACTTATTTGGAAAACTATGATTATCTACATGGAGTAGAAGTTCACGTTTTGCTGACATTTTTTTCCTAATCCAGAGGTTTGCAGAAAACAAATTAAACAGTCTTTTCTTGCAATATTAAATATACATAAGAGAAATAACAATATATTCATTGATTACATCCTCCTAATTCTGAACTAAGGATGACAAGGCTGCTGCTGCTGAAATATATTCAAACATTGCTCTCCCAGAAACTTTGCCTCCACCAGGGACTTAGACAAAATAACACATGGTGATACGTGCCTAGGGAAGGCTGCCTCAAGCATGGAAGGGATAAATTACACAGCATGCAATCTTGACTTAAGGGAGGTGGCATAAATGCAGTTTCCAAAATTATGTTGTCTCTTTAAACTAAATACCAATTTCTTCTGTTTTTCTCTAGCTCATTCCCTTTTCTGTGATCATATCTTAATTTATCTCCTCTTCTTAAAAATCGGAAGTGAAACTGTGGGTCTCATTGAGTGGGAAACATTTGTCAGCTGCTTCTTTTAACTTTCTGGACTTCTATTTATGAAACTTAAGTTTGTAACAGACATTCTTATCCACTGGCCATCTTACACTATTTTTTTTTTTTAATCTTACCACCAACTAAATTGTCATATCTGACTTAGGCACAGATACACATAATGTATACACACAAATATACCACTTACACACATATTTCTGTAATAACACCTTTTGGCAAGTGATTGTAGCTTCTGTTTGTGGGGGATTTCATATTACTACATTTCCCCATTTTAGCAGAAAATCTTCCTCTGAACTATTAAGATCACTTTGAATTCTGATTCTCTAGTCTGACACAGTCCCACCATCATATCATTTATATATTTGATAATCATGAGTTCTCAGTCATTACCCAAGACACTGATAGGAATGTGGAATAGGACAGGGCAAAAGACACAACCTGCAGGCTGTCATCAGCCCCTGTCCTTAGGATTGTGGTTGGTCTATTAATGCAGACGCCTGGGAAACTATCTTTCAACCAACTGTAAAACCAGACCATCACACCTCCATCAGCCCACATTCCTCACTTTTGTTAACAAAGACATCAGGGAAGACACTGAAATGACCCACTGACAGCCAGATAGGCTGCGTTGCTTTCCTTTTCCTGATCTACCATCCCAACTCTAAACGCCCTAGAGTTAAATGAGGTCAGCCTGACTTGATGTACTCTTCAAGTGCTCACGCCATGACCGAAGTGAGAGTGGTACTCTTTCTCTATAATTAGAAATTCGGGAATTGAAAGCTGTAAAGGATTGTAGAGATTATTTCCCCTTGCCTCATCATTCCACAAGTGAATCTCAAGCTGGAAATAACTTTGCCCATGGTTACATCTAGTCAGAGCTTGAAATGTAGTTATAACTTATATTCCTCTTTTCACACTTAGGAGGAGTGGAATTGACTTCTGAAAAGCATTTCTCAAAGTATATTCTATGGAATATTACTTCTCACATTTAAATGGATTTGAGAAACTTCAGGCATTGCAATGTTCAAAATTCACAATTTATGCAGACATTAAATAAATATTTACTAATTGTCCTCTGTGCGTCAGACAAATGCTGCACATGGAGATATGATGATGAATAAGACAGGTTTCTAAGAAATCACTTTTGTATTTTCTTCAAGGAAAGCAGACAAATATTAAAAGCCTAATTATCCAAATAGAACTGCGAATGTCCGTTGTTCCGAAGGATATTTGTAGGGTGTTCTAAGAAATAGGTGTATTAAAAGCACAATGTGCGAGAAGGATAGTTAAGTATGTAAGCAAGCTCAGGTAAGAAATATGTGGGCTTAGGTAACAAAATGAAAGGAGGGAGAGTTTTTAACTGTAACCTAGAGAACACATAACATTTAAAAAGGGATTTGTTAGCAATGTTAGGATGAAGAATCAAATATAAAAATAAAATTCATTGATGCATTTTGCACAGATGAGTAGCCTAACCTCATTAGCATTTTGAAAATATTACTCTGGTTGCTCTATGGAGATTGTCTAAGCAGGAATGAGAGTGCAAGGACAGGAATCTGTTAGGAAATTTTGGCAGAGATGTGGGGAGAGAATAAGTCTTTGTGATATTGATTTATGTTAGAAAGGAAAAAGAGACAAGCACACAAATGAACCACTAACCTCTTTAAGATCATGTCTCCAAAATTCCAGGTTTATTTGACCTTGGAAATGTTATTTTATCTCACGAAATTAGGATTATTAATAAGTTCTGCTTTGGACTATTTCAGGCTAAAGTCACATTTAGGCCCTTCTAAGTGACAATAGAGCCTTTTCTTTGCTTGCTTTCTGATGTAGAGAGCTTTATTTCTTTGTTTCCTTTTCCCAGGAGGTGATTCATTTGTTTATGAGGGTCACCCTGGCTCTGGCTGATTTACTTTCGCTCAAATTGCCAGGTGTCAGGCTTAAGAAATAGAAGCCCACGTAGTATTCCCAATATATAACCCTGTTTACTTGTGATCTTTTTATTCTTCATCTCCCTGGACTCATCCTCAACTCACAATGTCGTCTGTTTTCAGAATAGAATTCTAATTGCTCATTAATATTTAGGAAAAGTAACTCCTACAGAAAAATTATCTTCCAGACTAATTAGCCAGCAATCAATTACAGATTTGGATATATTTCCATAGGCTGATGTAATCTGATTTTCAAAACAAGAATGAAGAATACAAGGCCTAGAAGGAGGCACCAAGGGATCAAAAAGAAAATTAGAAAATTCAAAATGGGTGGTGTGATTCCCATCCATCAGCTCTTTATCGTCAGGGTAAGGCAGGCTTCCTCCCACTTTAACATGCACAGGGGCACATGGAGACATGGCTGAATGAATATCAAGATTTGGTGGGTCTCATGGGATCTTTAAATTCTGCCCTTCTAGTAAGCTCCCAGATGATGCTTCTAGACCAGGGATACGCTATGTGGGTTATGGACCATCTCTGTTGCACTTCAAAAATCAATATATTACCTGGTCAGAAACCTCAATTCTAACTGTTTTAAATAACACCAGTATGTGTAATTCTTCATGTTAATAATTCAGGGAGAGGGAAGTGCTAACCATACTATGCTAGCCCCTCAATAATTTCAGCAAAGAAGAAAAATGTTCCATCTCTTTACACGTTCTTCCTGGCAGCAGCTTCACCCTGAGGCTATTTCTTATCACAGTATGGGTAGAGAAATATCAATGTCCTATTCCAACACGACAACTTCCAGAGGAAAACATTTCTTTTCTACAGGTCTTATTTAAGAACTGAAAAAACAAAACTAACCTCTGCCAATGCCTCCCAGCAACTTTGTATTGGCCAGGTCAGATCTCATGCGTGTTGTCTACTGGTGTACACCACCGGTGTCGCACATGGTACACCTGGCCCACCCTTGGATCCCCTGGTATTTTTCAGGCCAATCCTCTATATTCTTTTACTTTCTATCTCAGGAAACTATTGATAAGCCTGATGATCACCTCTCAAAGTTGTGAGCCAATAGAAGGGTCAGGCTAGAAATTCCAGAGAGTTGAATTCTTAAAAAGTGACTACCTACAGATGAGGAATCAGGGCTGAAATTTTGTTCTCTTCATTTTTTGTGGGTTTAACCCTATCACTAAAACCCTCTGTGGGATGGGGAGAATGGCTGATTAATTCATTCAGGATGATTTTCTTTGCTTCCCCCACATCACATCATGATTCCTTGTCAGTTATTCCTAGGTCCTGTCCTACAAAGTACTATCATCTATATTTTGCTCTCATATCTTGTTTATGGCAGAATGAGTTACAATATTGCAATCAGGCAGGACAGCATGGTTCAAAAAGCATGAACCACAGACTGGCATCATCAGTGTTACCTAGGAATCCCTTAGAAATTTGGATTCCAGGAACCAATGCAAATCTGTGGAGTCAGAAGCTCTGGACCCACCACCTAGCAGTCCATGATGTCACAAGTTCCCCATGTGATTTTTGATACATGTTAGGTCTCCAAATCACTGGCTTAGATGAATCAGAAAGGATACCTGATTCTGGGGGAAGAATCTTCACCTTTAATCATCTGATCATAAACAGGATGGATGTATAATTGAATAAACCATGTTTCTGCTAAGCAGAATCAGGTATAATGAGGTGGGGCAATAAATGCTTCCTTATGATCATTTCTGTTGTCCTGTTTTTCAGAGAATTGAAATGACTCACACAAATCCTCTAGAAATAGAAATCAGGAGAGCTTGGATTTAAACTTTGGCTTATGGGGACTGGGACAGGGTTTCTTCTTCAGTTTCTGTCACCCTGTGGTCACTGAGATGCAGTGGGAAGGGTGGAGGGACAAAGCCACTGAGGACAAGCTTTTCCTTGCCGGAAGATGCAGCTTGGTGTTTGTTAGTAGCAATAAATCCCACGAAAATGCAGACAGATAAAGCATTCTGACATTTATATCCAGCATGAAATACACGAGAATAATAGGGGAGAGGATAATAGTGTAACACGAAGCTTTTATTAATGCTAGACTAACTGTGTAGGGGAAATGGTTTGTTTTATTACTTTAATGCCACACTTTTCTCTTTCCTCCAGCTGGCATAGAACTGGGGCTGCCCGTAATTTTCAGTCAATGAGAAATCAGCTGTTGAGCACCTCAGACGTATCTAGAAGGGTTGTCTGAGCCCTGGCTACATCCAGAAAAATATAAGATGAGGTGTCCTCTAGAAGCTTATGATCTACTTGGGAAAACTCCACAAAGAGATAAATAAATTTAGATTTAACAGTTGCTGAGTAATTGGGATGTTCCAGAAACTATATCAAGTGATTTTATACAAATTACGTTTTTTTAAAATATGCAAGCTAATAAGCAAAATCTCACATGAGAGAGCAGAGTAAACATGATACTAAATTGTGTCCAACATGGATTCTGAGAAGAGAAAGACCATCAGAAAGTGTAGTCACATCACAAATCTGTTCTATGAGCTTGTCGACTCATCTTCCTCTTTCTGATTTTACATCTTGATCTTTAAAATGAGAGTCTTGAACCAGTTGCTCACATTCCAAAATTCCAAAATTTTCTGCTGTGGAAAATTCTTCTTTAAGATGTTAAGGGGTATGCAACATTGAATAACAACAGACAAAACTAAACAGTGGGAAGGGTGCAAATGGAAACATTTTAAGAGTAACCTCAGTGAAATGAAGCAGGTTTCTTACTGACAGTTATCTCAGAACTTTGAAGAGCTCTGCATGTTTTTTTGTGTGAATCTACAAAAGAAATATCTTTCCTGTAGCATTTCAAAAAATTGTTTTACTGTGTATACACTGGATAGCTAAGATAATTGTACTACTGATTTCTATTGCCTTATTGAAAAGAATAGTTCATGTTTAATGGTTTGATCAATCTTACAGGCCTATGTTTGTTTCTCTGAATAACTAATTTGAAGATAACAAGATGAAATACAACAACCATTGTTAATTTCCTATCACCTTGTCTGAAATTCTGTACTGCTTTTATTATTTTTATAAATGTCTGTGTGTTTATTAATATGTTTTCATTCTTTTATCTTTAAAATAAAAAAAAAAAAGTACTCTGATATGGCACTCAGTAACAGTAACACCCCTTAGGATAATGTCCAGGAACCAGCATGAAAAAATGCTGCTGATCACATCAGAAATCTCTTTCAGTCTCATGGTTCTTCGATGTGGCAGCTCTGGTCAGCTCATTTGGCCTGTCTTAAAGAGATGGCTCACATTCAATTTAGACATTTATAGTGGAGATAACAACACAAAGGAAAGATTTGGGATGAAGTTTCTCTTCCCTCAAACTATACACAATGCTACAATTTGCATTTGTCCAAAACACCCATGATGTACATTCAAAAACATTCATTAATACCCCTAGCAACTCACAGATCACAAGTTGTATTTTTTTATGTTTAAATGAGAAACCTGAGACACATAATGGTAGCATTTGACTTTCTCAGTGTCGCCTCTTTGTCTCCTGTCCCTGATACTTTTATGGCCTGCTAAGCTCATTTGCTTATTGAGATTTCTGCATTTCAGAAAATGCTGCTTTCTTTCCAAAGCATCCTGAATGTTCCCTAGAGTCCAGCCCTGGCCATGCAGGATCTTGCCACTTTAACACACATTGGGAGTAAAAGAGATATCACAGACAACAAAGTTATGCACATAGAAAACTGGACTACTCTTCAGCATATGCCACTTGGGTTTGGCCCTGGTGAAAACTCTGGTCAGCACCAGAACTTAGCCTGGTGCTAGTAATTAGAGGACACCAGGACTGGGTGAGTTCATTGTCTGCATGTTGAAAGGATTCCTTGAGAAATCAAACTTCAGCTTTCAAGATGATGTATAATGAGATAAGTTGAGAGAAGAAGCCAGCTGGCTGGGTTCAGTTCCAGGCCCTACACCCTCTTTTGGGGTGACACTAGGCAAGGGGAGCCTCTTCATTCCACCTCTTTATTTTCTTGTATTACAGACAAGAGGCGCTTTCTTGGTCTCCTTTCAGTTTCCATGTACATTTATTTTTTATTGTGAACTGACCAAGTCAAACTTTGCAATCACTGAGGTGACTAATGTCACATCAGATAGCCCTCGTGGCCATTATTTGAATCAGGGCACTCAAAAGCTTCCCCACCTCCTTCTCTTTCCAGAAAAGATGAAAGTGTCATTTCTGACCGAAGCATTGACCTTTCCCTTGAACTTGGCCGTGCCTTTCCCATTACAATTTCCAGCTGGGTCTTTAACCCCCCAAGGCAAGACCAGACTTTTCTGAAAGAGTATACGCTCCTTGGAATGATATTTGAAAATAAAATATAATTAATGCCACAGCTCCTTGAACCCCTTCCATCAAGAATTTATTTTGTAACTCTTTTGTTTTACAACTTGAAAGTGATTTGAATGATGACAGATAGAAAATCCAACGTAGAGGTGTTCTTCATCTTCTTTCCCTGTGGCTTTAAATTTGCTCCTGAGAAAAGAAGAGAGAGAGACAGAGAGAGAGAGAGAGAGAGAGAGAGAGAGAGAGAGAGAGAGGGAGGGGGTTTCAAAGGGGGTGTATTTTGTGCCAATGTCCTTTAATATGCAGTCATACTTATATTTGTCCTTGTTAATACAAATTTGTGAATCTGGCTGCCTTGAAGAAGCACTTTACAAGCATCAATGTCCAAATATTGTTTGTACAACTCCATGCCCAGCAAATATATGCTTACGCATTTTCTATCTATCTGAATACACACGGAAGTTAGAAGATGTAAGGTCATAAGCATTCATATTAGCACATTAGTGCTTTGCATGTGTGTGGTCCGATCTTCCTATAGATAAAAAAGAGTATTTTTGTGCCTCAGTACTTGTGCAAATGCACATTTATCCACCTAAATAGGTGTATGCTTGTGCCTGTAACTAAGTGCCTCTGTAGTTAGATTGCTATTCTAAGCCAACAACACAGAGACCAAAAAGAGAATAAACAAAACTTAGCTTTTCTTGGATGACCTGAACACCTTCTGCCAACTCGGACATTCATTATGAACCGTAGAATACTCTCTTCTGGCAGCATAGTATTAGCTGTCATATCCTAGGACAGAATAAAGTTACCGAACTAGACTGTATCCTAATTATCTGGCAAGAGAAAGAGGCGTAGCAAATGTCACTGATGGACTTGTAACCCCTCTCTCTCTGCAGCTGCACAGGGAGAGACTCAGCTGGTTCCTACAAAGCCACCCCTGCAGCCTTTTTTTGAGTGACACTCAGGCTGGCTTAACATGGTACTGATTGAAATGTTGGTGCAGCAGAAGCTGTCGGTGCCAGACAGGCCCAGCACAGCTATTTTTCTATCCTTTGCCTACCTAGATTTGTGTGAGCGGCAGATCTGAGCTTCCTGTCAGTCAACCTGTCTGCTTGTAGCTGGCAGGACCGTCCAAGTGGTCAGTTATGACAGTGATGGTTAGCAAGGAGGAACTGAGTTTATGTTCAAATAGGCCTTTGGCTTCCATCAGCAGGTAGGAGCTCCCTCATGGGGACCTCAGCCATTACCCAGGAAAACAAATGTGGGCACTTCTTTCAGCTGAAGGAAGAGTAAGATGTCAGATTCGTGTAGTCTAGAGAGTGGAGTGGGTTTGCACAGTGGAGAGGATGGAAGTGGAGAGTTGGAATAAAGAAAAGCACACAGGCCAGGTACTACGGAGATGTTCACAGGTGCTCATTCTTTTACTAATGGCTGCCAGTCTTTCTGGAAGTCTCTTATGGAGATTTTCAGGACAAGTTTGCATTTATTTTCAAAATAATGAGAAAGTAGGGGATAGGCTCATTTTGATGTAACAGGAGCCATCCCAGCTTCAGTTTTTACAGAAAGTCCAGTGAAATGGGTGGAATACGTGGGGGATTATTTGCAATCACAGGAGTTACAGCTCCAGGTAAATGCAAAACTGCTTGTAAACAGCAAGTTTCTCTTTCCTGCCTTCAAATCTCCTGTTCCACTCTCTCTTGATTACTTCCGTTCAGGCACTTCAAGTTGTTATTAGTCAAGATATCTTTTTTTTTATTTTAAAGATAATAATTTTAAAAAAGGGACCATAGCAAAATACCAACATCACAGACATAAACAAAACAAAGCAAGAACATTAAAAATGATACAAAGTTTCAGAACAAAGTGATAGGAATTACCAGTGGTTGTTATATTACATGTTGGTATCTTCAGTGAAGTTACTCAGATTATTAGATGTAAGAATGGAAGGTTTATCAAACCATTAAAAAGAATAAAAGATAATATTTAAAAAACATTAGAGATGATACAGAGTTTCACGACACAAGATGATAGGAATTCACCAATGGTTTTTATGTTTCATATTGTTTTTTTTGTTTGTTTGGTTTTTCTCCGGTACCGGGAACGGAACTCACGACCTTGCGCTTGCCAGGCAGGTGCTTTTGCCGCCGAGCTAAATCCCCAGCCCCCTGTTTCATATTGTTGTCTTCTAATCAGTTGCTCCAATTACCAGACATAAGCATGTATAATTGATCAAAATATTAAAAAATTTAAGCATTAACTATTCCTTTCAATAAACTATCAGTTATCCTGATAAAAGCCATCTATCCGAAACCAACAACTAACATCATACTAAATGTTCAAAAAATAAAAGTTTTCACTTTGACATGAGGAACAAGACAAGGATGTCCACTGTCACCACTCCTATTGAATATAGTTCTGGAAATATTAGCTAGAGCAACTAGACAAGAAAGAGAAATAAGAGGAATGAGGACAGGAAAGGAAGAAGTGAATTTATCATTATTTGCAGATGACATGATACTCTACATAGAAGACCCTAAAAACTCCACCAAAAGGCTTATAGATTTAATAACCAAATTCAGTAGTGTAACTGGCTACAAAGTCAACACTCAAAAATCAATAGCATTCCCGTACACAAACAACAAATAGACTGAGAGAGAAATTAGGGAAACCACACCTTTCACAATAGCATCTAAAAAGATGAAAAACTTAGGAATCAATCTAACAAAGGAAGTAAAAGATCTATACAGTGAAAATTACAGTAATCTGAAAAAGGAGATCAAAGAGGATTTCAGAAAATGGAAAGATACTCCTTACTCATGCATAGGAAGAACCAACCTTATGAAAAAGTCAAGATATTAAGAAGCAGTTTCATTCATCTCTTCCCCAAGCTGCTCTGGCAACCATATGTGAATTCTTTCCCATCCCCAAACCACCAGTCAGCTTTGGCTGCTTCTCTTTGACCTATATTTAACCAATACACAGACCCTCTGGCCTCACTTGTTAAATATCCCTGAAATCCCTCTCCACTGTCACAACCTGATAAAAGGCTTTGTCATCTCACCACAGTAAGAATGGCTATCAACAAGAAATCAACCAATAACAAATGCTGGTGAGGCTGTGGAGAAAAAGGAACTCTTCTCCACTGTTGGTGGGAGTGCAGACTGGTGCAACCACTGTGGAAATCAGTTTGGACATTCCTCAGTAAACTAGAACTGGAGGCCCCATTCAATCCAGTTCTTCCCCTTCTGGGTAGTTTCCCAGGAGAACTGAAAACATCGCATCACAGTGATATATGTGCACCTATGTTTATAGCAGTGCAATTTGTAATAGCTAAATCATGGAAGCAACCCAAATGTCCATCCACTGAGGAATGGATAAAAATGTCCTGGTATTTTTATATAACGGAATATTACTCAGTTATAAAGAAAGACAAACTTGAGACTTTTACAGCAAAATGGATCCAACTAGAGACCATTTTCATAAGTGAAATAAATCAGACCTGCCTGTGTAAACACTGTATTATCTCACTAGTGTAAGAACCTGAAAGAGTGACTAAAATCTAGGAGGTACAATAGACATTGTGAAAGGGCAGGAACCTGCTCAAGAGGAAAGAACAACTGGGATAGGGAAAAAATATATATATGTGTACACAGGACAGCTGAGACAGTTGTACTACTGACTTTGATTGCTCTGTTGAAACAAATAGTTAATGTTTAAGTGTACGATCAAACTTACATGTTTATGTTTGTTTATCTGAGTATCCAAATTTAGGATATCAATGTGTAGTACAGCAACCATTGCTAATTTCCTCAGACATTGTTTATTTTTCTCAGACATTGATAATGTTTGAGATTCTGTATTGCTTTTATTGTTTTTGTGTTGTTTCTAAGTGTATGTGTGTTTGTTAGGATGTTTTCATTCTTTTATCATTAAAATAAAAAAAAGTCTTTGTCAGATTTTGGAATGATCTCCTAAAGAGTATCCTTGGCTCTACTTCCACCTCATTTACATTTTTCTCCACACAGAAGCCAGAGTGACCATTTTAAACTGCAAAATTACTCATATTTTGCCTTTTCTTAAAACATTGATCAGCTTTCTATTATCCTTAGGATAATGCACAAATCAACGAGCATGACCTTTAGGATCTCCTTTATCAGGCCTATGTCCACACACATCATTCCCTACCTGATCCTTATGGTGCATTCTGTCCATTATCGGTTATCTTCATGCCTTCCAGCAGCCCATACTTGCTCTCATCTCTCAGCTCCTTATGCTTTCTCTCCCCCAGAATTGCAAGGTTTTCCAATCTGCTCATCAGATCAACTATACATCTGTTTAGTTTAAGTCTGTTTCTTCTGAGAGGACTTTCCCCAGTTCAAGTCATCACCATACACAATCATTGTCATACTAAATTCTACTTCACTTGCATAAAATTTGTTCCATCGTGTTAGAATCAGTTCATCATCTGTTCCATCACATTAGACTCAGTTTACTAAACGACAGTCATCCCTATACAGTATTCATGTTATTTTAGGGACCTAAGCCAGTCTGGAATATTCACCTGCGTAGCTCTATTACCTAGCATAATAGGATAGCTAGGTAATAGTGTATTAACTAGCATGGTAAATTCCCCATAAATATTTTCAAAGTAAATAAATACATGGATATCAAAGCATACTTCTTGAGATATAAATGATTATATGTGAAGGATGCCATAAATATAATACTGAACTTGAGAGTAGGAATTTATTTCTTTCATCATTTCCCGCCCTCACCCTGCACAATGTCTGGAATAGCATAGTCATTCTATCAATTAGACAGTGCATTTTAACAGGCGAAAAGTTTATGCAATCTGAAGAGAAACTAGAGTATAGTTAGTATATTTAAAAATTATTTCATATTATGTGATGCATACATTTGAAATATAACTTATGTTTCTCAATTTTTTCCACATAAATATTCCTAATCTCAAGGGAAAGTAAATATTCACTCCTAGAAGATTTGGAGATATAACCCAACATGCTACACTGTAGGGGAGAAATCTTATTTCAAGTCCTGAGTTCTGTCTCAAAATCCATGCAAACTCTCTGTACTACAGAATGACTATGTTCATTTCAATATGTAAATAAAGTTTTAGGTGACTTGCTCTGTAAATCTAATGAGAAAGAGATGCAGCATAGATCTGGTTTTGAGCTTTCTGCAACATGGCCTTATACCACAGTCAATAAATAAGCTGATTCTACTCTGAAAGTCAATAAAACCCCAATAGAAACACTGAAACTCAGAAACACTTGACAGGGGTGTGTCTTGTGATTCATGGTATGGCAAATACCAAAATCTCACTTGGGATGCAGTTAGGGGGATTACTCTTTAGAACTGGACACATGGCAGGTCCCCTGTGCTCTAATCCAGGTAGTAACCTAGACAGAAATAATTGTTTGCTAATATCACACAGCATTTGAGTGGATTTCTTGCTCTTCCTACAAATGCCCTGTCACTGAGGCCCAATAACTCTTTAATCCTGTAGCTTCTCTTCTCTTTCCCTTTCTGCCAGCTGTAATTGCCCTGACTCATGCCCTCCCATCCCTTCATGCATAGAATGCTGCACAGCTTCTGAGTTCTCTTGTATTATTCCTTTATCCTCAAATGCCCTAACTATTGAATACCATCTGCAAATTTAATTGGCCAGAAATTTGTTGCCTTTGCCTAATCATTGGTGAAGTTGAATAACTTGACGAACAAGGAAAAGCTGAAACTTTATTACAGGCTGTGCACAGAATAGAGAACTTCAATTCTTTTAAATTCAATTTTAAAATTCTCCTGCTTACTAGGAAAGAGGATCTAGGTGATGGAAATCCAAACCAATCAGTAGTTGGAGACAAAAATACAATGGGACACAATGGAAATTAAAAATACAGATTTAACAGAAGAAAACCGAGCAACTTAACTTGAACAGAGTTGTTTGTGGCACAACGCTACTCAATTCATTTTGGATTACTATTTTCCTCTCTGAAAACTAGATAAGCAATTTTTAAAACTGGTCTGTCATTTTTACGGCATCTGCTTGTGCAGTATTTTCATTCTTGGGGCACCATCCTTGAATAATCTGGATTTCTACATTGATTGCTCTAGCCTGAAAAATCACTTCTCTCTCACTGATTTCAGAACGGTGTTCATCTTTAAATCAGCAAGGCAATGAACCTGGTCCTCTTTCCAGCTGTGATTCCTTGGGAAATTTTTTCTGACCTGTGGGAATCAATCTAGTACATGACATCAGAGACAAGGGTACTCTTGCCTGATTTTCAGGCATTGCTCAACTGGTTGGAAACTGCAAAGATGACCATGCAACACATTAGCTGGTGTCAGGTGCTTCTGTTGAATTTTCAGTGCTCTGAGGAAGGAGCCTTTACCTAGAAACCTGAGTATTTTTGCATTAGCATCGTCTCTACTTCCACCACTATTTTGACAGTAAAATGGTGAAGGACCAGTGGATATTTGTGAATTATTTAAATGTCACGCCAATAAAGCCTGCAGTGACACAAGCTGTGAGAAAACTGTTGTGATGTTGGAACACGTCTATGATGCTGCAGTGAGAGACCCTCATATTCACTGAGCTCCATCAACTGTAGTTTTTGCCACTAACTCACCAATCTGAGCCTTGATTCCTTTTGTACCTTAAGTAAAACCATCTACATATTTCAATCAACTAACCTTGAAGTAGGGGAAGAATAAAAGGTGCAATTTATTGAATTTTGTACACAAAGAGCTTTCTAAAATACACATCAATGAGGTTAAATTAGTATTTGTTGAATACAATAGGTTTAATGTATGTCTGATTTGGAAAATGCATAAAAATATTACATGCATTTAAATTATGCATAATCATATCATCAGTATTATTACTGTTTACTATTAACTAGGAGGACTCAGAAATACCATGAAAATTTAAATTCAGTAAAATTTCCTAAAATGTGTGTCAATTTTCTTATTTTATAAATTATGTTGTTTTATGTTTTGTTTTAGTTTTGGTTGGAACAAAATGAATCTGTATTCCTACTTAAACATACGAAGAAACAGCTGAGGCTGCAGTTAAAATGTTCAAAGAATTTCCATGCAGAAGTGTAGCTGATTTTGCACAATTCACGATCATGGCCCTATATAAACATTTTGTAGCTCAAAGAGAATCAGATGGTTAATATTGCCAAAATAAAATAGCATATTGGGAAATAATATTAAAATTGATATCAGAGAATAGAAAGTGTAATTATTTCTCCACCAACACTGTTTTACTAAGGTAGTAGGAATAATTATAAAGAGAAGTATCCTCAAGATTACTGTCCTATACTGTACACATCCTGTATGAAACCTTCCCTCCCCATATATGAATGAGACTCCTAATTATGATAAATAAAAGAGGAGATTTATTTAGATGGGTCTGACCTAATCAGTTGAGATCTTTAAAAATTGCTCTAGAAATTAGAAAGTCAAAGCAGTATAGATGCTTTCTCTCTCAAGTGGAAGCAGAGTAGTGTCATCTGAGAACCTTCACATAGCTCTGATCTCCATTATCCATCTGTACGATTGCTATGGACTTCACAAGGGTCACTTCCTTTGGTTCATTCCTTTTCATTGTGGTGAGGGTTATCTTTATAACCAGGAAGCTGTTCTATTGCTTCTCCACTTGGCACTTGAGGTTCTTCAGTCTAGCTCCGTCCATCTCCTCTCCTTTCTCAAACTGACCTCTGTATTTCTGTCAAAATCAACTCTCCATGGACGTGACTGTGGCTGTTTTGAAGTGAGAGCACAGTTTGGAAACAAGATCTTTGTACATATGAGTTGCCATGAGCCCATTAGGTTAGAGTCAAATCTACTAGGACTGGAGCCATGGCACAAATCACTACAATTAAGCATAGACAGTGGACAATGCCAGAAAACTCACACAGGGAGAAGATGACCAGGTGAATATATAGACTAGATTGAAATTGTGCTGCCACAAGAAAGAACACTTGGGACTACCAAAAGCCAGAAGAGGAAAGGAAGCATCCTCTACTAGACATTTTGAAGGGAGATTGACCTCTCTGCTTGTTGACTTTGAGCTTTTAGATTACATAATGCCCATCATTTTAAGTCATCAATCTGTAATGCTCCATTAAGACAACTCTAGGAAACTAATGCAAAGGGTTTGCCAATCCCTTTCAATGACTGATGACTTGGAACAAGTTCTTCCTTTGGTAGAACATCGAAATTCCGCTAAATATGCTTCAGCACTAGCAAGTAAGCCACATTTCCAGAGGTATCTTCTAGGAGGTTCAAACTTTGAGTTTGTTCTCACTTTATGATTTTTTTTTTTCCACAGCTGGTTTTCTGATTTCCATTCTAGAACTTCTCATACTGAGTTACCAGTTAAGATTTACTTGGTAATGTTTTCTACTTGATGGAAACTTGTCAAGGGCAAAACTTTCATTCCCTAGCTCTTCAGTGTATGATATGTTTTTATATGTACCCCTCGCATGTAGTAAGAGCTTGCATTTCAATGTAAATGTGCTGACAGTTGATGGAAATGTAAGAAGACAATGAGGTCATACATGAGGCATCGCTGTAAACAGGGATTAGTGCCTGACTCATGGAAGTGGTTTAGGTCTTGGGAGATTGGATCAGTTGCCAGAAAAGCTGGTTGTTATAAAGCTAGGTGAGTCCACATGGTCGATTGCTTCCATACATTCCATATTCCTCTCTTATACTTGTTCCTGCTCTGTTACAATCTGTACTCATCAGTAGCTAATAAATGGAGCTGCCCAGTCTTTATAATTCAAACCTTTGCACTAAATCAGCCTTTTTCCCTTGTATAAAGTACCACCACTCAATATAATACTTTATTATGGCAACACAAAATGGATTGAGCTACTCATTCAATATGTGAATGTTGAATGAAAACAAAACAAAACAAAGCAAGCCTGAATTCTGTACCAGTCTCAGGATCTAGAGATAACTAACTTTGAAAATAAAAATTCGATTTTATTTTTATTTTGTCCTTTAGGCAACTGTAAGGCAAAATTGCTACTCTCAATTTACAGTGAGATTCAAATGTTCGCTTGTGTAATGTTTTTGCTCCCATGAGAGTAAAAAGCCTGAGAGGGCAGAGGGTGTGTGTACCACGTGTCACACATCCTTCACTAGGTCATATTACTTTTGGGACCTCACCCATTTTTGAAGATAATGTGGTTGGTCAAATGATGGAAATTATAATGGGAATTTAAAAAATAAAAATTATTTTAAGTTTTGAGATGAAGTGTGTGAAATGATCCTTGAGAGTAAGTCCTGAATTTATCACCATTTCATTGACATGGTGAATGAATTATATATATGGCATTGTAATGATGTAATATCTCACAGTCCTTGATGGCTTGCTGAATTGGATGGTCTGGCTAGGTATAGTTCAGGGAAGAAAAAAAAGACAAAAATGTACTCAAAGTCATTTTGCATGCTATTTGGGGTTTATTTAAGCCATAATTCCCTTGTATTACTGCAATTGTTTAAATTCACCGTAAGAACCATACATTCACTTGGAAAATGAGTACTTAATATGAAGTAGATCTGTATTTTAAAACATAGGCATTTCTATGAGACAGTGCATCCCAGCACCTGTGTCTGTGTCTCTCTGTCTGTTCTTTTTCTGTCCCTCATTCTGGTACCCTCCCTTCTCTGTCACTCAGACTATCTCTCAAAGTATTGGCTTTTACAAATCATCCAATCCAGTTGAAGCCAATTCTACAACCTGTGAATTGGTGATCAAGGTCCCATAAATTTACAAGAAATGTATATCAATGTGCTAACATGGGAAAAATGTCATACTCTGATTGTACTTCATATAGATAGGGTTGGTGATGACCTTTCCTGTTTTTATAATAAAGACTCCATGCCTCAAGATGTTGACATGGGAGTATGAGGATGACCACAGCTTATCCAACATCAGTTTCTTGAATGAAACCTGATGTACAACAGACATTTCATAAATTTTGAATCAATCCAGACTTTTTTAAAAAAACTCATTCCCTTGTAAATAAAGAAGGGTGAAATTTAACTTATTGCACTAAAGAAGACCTTACTTTGACAACGAATGTTATTATGATTGTGAAGACATCCTCATCATCCTCATTAAAGAAGTAACTATGACGGTGATTAAATACTAATTAGAATGAAATGATAACTAGTAATTACTGAGTATATATTATCTTAAATAACCCTTTTGTATAAACCTAATTTCATCATTCCAAATATGAACTGAGAACAGGTTCTTTTCTTCTAATCTGCCAGGCTTTTCCAATGAATGCCCAGCTTTTTTCCCTCCCACAGATATGTGCTACTGAATTAGGCTTTATTTTCATTTTCTTTACCTCACTGATGAAAAAGAAAGGTCCCAAGGCCTGAGGAGAACAAGACCTAAGTATTCCATTCTACAATTGCTGATGTTGATGAGGAAAATAGAGACTGCCCATCTTCTAGAGAGCTTATGAATTCCCAATAGATGTGAAGAAAGCTGGGGACAGCTGGTAAGGATTGGCACAGAAATTCTAGGAGGTCCTTCAGACCAGAACACTGGTGTGCAAACCAGTTTAGGCAGGAGCATAAGGCAGTTGCCAGAGACCTACAAACCTCAGTGGTTTGAAACTACAGTTTGTGCTCTCCAGCCACTTCTGTATCTCCAAATTCAGAAGCGGGTCTCATAACTTGTCATAGGTGACCTATAAGCATTATATGACAAAGTCTTTCCCCCATTCATTTATTTACTTTTATCCCAGTTGAAGACCCTCGTTCACTTTTTCTTTTCTTCAATAGCTATTTCTCATCTATCTCTTTTGGGAGCTTCTCCTTATTTTCCTGGGTTTGTACTATTCAGAACAACATAAATAGATCTCTTCTCCTTACCTACTATACTCACCCTCTTGTGATCATATTTTGGTATTATGACTTTAGATACCACCAGTGCATTGACTATTCTCAAATACATATCAATAGCTTTGTTCTTTGTCCCAGATTCTTGTCTGTTTTAATTGCATATATCTCCAATATTTAGAAAAATGACTGAAACTAACTCGTCAATAAATGTTTTCATAATGGTACAACGAATGAATGTGTTAATTTGATATGGTTTGGGCTCTTAATAAGAACAATTTGGATTTGAAGGGCTAACAGGCTCCTGTGCAAATAATTCTTCAATCTTCTCAAGTAACATCAATGAAATCTGGTTTCTCTCTTGCATTAAAACCTGGCATATGCAACGAAATACCAGGTATAATGCAAAACAAAATAACACATTGTGTATATTTTAGTATTGTTATGGTTGACACATTGTGTCAATTTGAGAAGTACAGTAACTAAGTAACTCAACAGATCTATATCATGGTGTGTAGAGGGCATGCCTTACATCTAGGAAGTTGTTCACTGTGCCAACTTGAGATGTTTGCAAGATTAACTAAGTGACTTAGCAGGGGGCAAGGATCCTCACTTTGTAAACATCTTGCGCCTGTGTAAGAGGAGGAAACAGAGATGGTGTACTATACCTAACTGAGGGCACGTATCCTGCATACAATGCAAGGAAAGAAAGGAGGATAGCTCTCTCCGTTTTTTGCTTGTGTTACTTTTGCTGTCTTCTGCCACCTTGAAGTGTTGCCCTTGTGTCATGCCACCCTGCCTTGGAGCCAGCTGATTATGGACTGAAACAGCCACAAATTGTGAGTTAAGTAAACCTTTCTTTCCTTAATTTTGTGTGTTGACTATTTTGTCCTAGGAACAAGAGAAAAAGTAACTAATACAAGTCTCTACAGGATAATTTTACCCTAGAGAACGATGTAGTGATCTCAGATAGAAGACTCATCTCAATGTATCATTTAACTGGAGAATTCATATCAAAGAAAGGATATTATTAGGAAATCCTATCCACATAATCTGGGATTTCTATATTAAATATTCTTCAAATTTTCAAAACATAAGTTTCTGGGGGAAGTTTTGTTAAGTTGTTAAATATATGCCTATTCTATTTCCATTGAAAGAGCCCATTCATAGCTTTCCATGCCATTAGATATAGTGTCTTCTGTTTGGTGGGGTTAGGGAAAAGATTGAGGTCTCATTAATAAAGTGTGCCAATTAAAAAGACAGCCTTGTGTGTTCTGTCCAAAAAATAATGAATTGCATATTTTAAAAAATTAGAACATGTAATGATTACCATATTCAAGTAAAACAATATGTCTTCTGGAAATGATGTTTATACTGTGTCTGTTTGAGAACAGAGAGAGTTGTTGATTGAAACTGCTGCCATGGATTGAAGAGGTTGGAATTTTCAGGGATACCATGAATAATAAATTACCCTGATTTCCTGAGTTTATTATCAGATTGGCATGAACATATCAATGTTATAACAGCAATACCAGCAATAAACTCACATTAGAATAAGCAAGCCCATCTGCAATTACAGCTATGCTTTCTGAGAACTTATTGCTTAAAATGTACATCAGCCCCCTGAATGTTGAGGGTCTAATCTATCTCCTAATTTCCTATTAGTGTAGGATAGAAATGAATGAAGAAGACTGTGTCCTGTGTCCTAACTCACTGACAAAGCTCCGTGAATTCATGCTGAATTTCTTCGCTAATCCTACCAATTAGACAATTCCCTTTTTTACTGATAATGAATGAGGAATAGAGTTGAGAAAAATCTGAAATAGTCATAAATGTTATTTCCTGGAAATATATGATTTCTCCATCATTTTGAAGGTATAAGCAATGTGGAATTTGTGTTCTTTATTAGTGGAGAAATTAAAATTAGCTTCTGTCAGAGCTTACAATTTGTTGGCTATAGGAGAGACAGTAATTTAGAGAGAAAACTTTTCACCTTATAAGTTGTGAAGATGATTCGAAAACTTGGGTTTTAAACGCAAAAAGAAATTTCAGCAAAATAATAACATCATGGATGCTGAAGTTTAAGTCATATCAAGAAATTTTCTAAGAGTTTGTGGTAGAGAATTAAAAGTAATCAAAAAATACTTTGTTGACCAATGTGTGCTACTTGGAGCCCTAAAAGACATGTTTCTTTGTTTATTGTGAAGATTCAAAATGAAATTCAGCCCAGTTATATAGTCCCATTTAATTTGTAAATGAATCACACAAGTTGATTCAGATGTCACTCATTTAACATATTTCACGTTAGGATTGCAAATCTGAGAACCCATGATCTACTGACCTCACAGTGGACTAAGACCAAAGTCTGTTTCCTCCATCCATTTCTTCTTATCATTTTTGAATGTCTTCTTTGACCAAAACATTCCAATTTTTATTTAACTGTACCGAATGACAAAAGAATGCACGAGGCAAGTGTGCATTTTTTTGGCATAATGGCATAAAAATATATACAAAATTTTAGTTTCATATTTATAGAAGTGAAGGTTTTCAGTGATTACATTCTCTTGAACAACCAAATGCAACAATTATGTTCTAAATTCCTTAATGGCAAGGGGTGAATCTCCAGTGTTTTAGAGCACTGCTTAGGTAATAGGGTTCTAGTAAGTACTTTTTAAATCAACTTTTCAAATCAGTGAATGAAAGTTCTGCTTTTGATACACCTGTGGTCTCTGAGGGATTATGAGAGATTATTATGTGACCTTTCATATGACAGTTGCCTAATTGTCTTCATCTATTTCACCTCTTAAGAAGAATCTCCTCATTTATGCAATTGTCATCTTCCTTTATGATGTAGGGCTTAATTAATCACATGAACAAGTTTTGAAACCTAGATATTACTACTTTCTGCATGGAAATTTGGAATTTATTTAATCCTATCATAATCAAAGCATATTCTCATTTTGGAAACATTTAAGAGTAGCTCACCTACTGGGTAAGTTTGCTGGGAGATAAAATGAGGAGATAAGCCGTTGACCTAGTGAAGGGCATTCAGATAATCCACCCACGACTAATTCTTGAAGGACTGACCCAGAGATGCAGGAATGCAAGAATGTGGGGATGCAGGGGTGGCAAAGGTTGTAACTATGATGGCAGTAGCATCAAGGTGCTTGTGGTGAAGGTCCTGTGGCAAATGGTAACATCAAGTAGCCCTCCACTGACTGCTTCAGGAAGTTTTGCACATGGCCAGCCCATGAGTACATTCCCTGCTGTTTAGCTTCTTTTGGTTCCTGCATACTTTTAAACTTGGTTGATGGGTCTGTTGATGATTCTATAGATCACTCAATAGCCTTTGAATTAATTGATCCTTTTGATGAAATTATCCATTCTCTTTCTGTTTCTTGCACCCAAAAGCTATGTCTGATAGAGAAACTGCTCCCAGGGAGTATTTACAGACCATGGTTCTTAAGAAGAAAGGAGAAATTTCTATTAAGTTTCATGATCTAGTCGGGGGCTGAAAGAAGTAGTAATTCTTCTAAAATTCAAGAAAGGGAATTTGACTATCCATGCTATGCAACAGTGGAAGAGGTAATTAAAGTATCATCTGTGCCTAGAATGAAGTATTCATTAAAGTCAAAGCCTTGAAACATAATGGCCATACAATCATATGAAGGACATAAACAGTAAGGTAGAGTGTCTACCCATAATAGCACTTTCAAAGTATAGAGTAAAATAATGAGCATCACAAATCCCTAAGTGCTTAGCTCAAAACATGATGAAATCTAGGGGCTTTCTATGACTTAATAAAAAACAAAAGCAAAATCTTTAAAAGCAATAAGAAAATACTTTGTCTATAGACAAGGACTAAATTAGGTGACAAACAAATATCTGGTGTTAAAAAATTTCAAAACAGGCATCCACACACCCTGCACCATGTTAACGAGTGCTGCAGGAGCTGCTGGTCCTGTGGTTTGTGTCCGTGCTTTACTCACACTGCCACAGTTCCCAGCTGAAACTCATGGAGAAAGCTAGGTATTTCCTATCTACTTCCTGAGGGCATAGCAGGTGACCCAGGACCCCGCAGCCATTACAGACTGAGTCTGTGCCCTCCCTGCAACTGCAGCAGAGAGGAGGTCCTCACTCAGAAGCCTCAAGGACTTCTCTCGCTGGGGGTGGGGTGTGTAGCCTCTCCCTGTGCCTGCACACCCTGCGCCGAGTGAGTGAGTGCTCCGGGAGCTGTTGTTCCCATGGTTCGAGTCCAAGCTTTACTCACACCCCCAAGGTTCCCAGCTGAAACTCGCAGAGAGAGCCAGGTATTTCCCATCTACTTCCTGAGGGCAGGGCAGAAGACCCAGGACCCCACTGCCATTACAGACTGAGTCTCTGCCCTCCCTACACCTGCAGCAGAGAGGAGGTCCTCACTCAGAAGCCAAAAGGACTTCTTTTCCTGGGGGGAAATGTAGCCCTTCGTTGCGCCAGCACATCCTGCACCAAGTGAGCGAGTGCTCCAAGTGTGGCTGGTACCACGGTTCGAGTTAATGATTTACTTTAGCCCAGACCCCCTAGCAGGTCAAAGCATGGGCAGTCTGTGACTGCTACACATCTAGCCTGAATCTGATTCCTGCATGTGTCCTGAACTGACTGGACACACAGAGTCAGGTGGCTCACAAACTGTTGACCCTACAGTTTGTGTCTGGGTTTTGCCTGTACCCTGAACTGCCTGGGGACATAGGTCCACTGGCCTGGGATTGTCACACAAGTGCAACCCACCTCTGGGCTGTGCACATGCCCTGAATTGCAAGGGGACACTGGATCAGAGGGTTGGCCATAAGTTGACACAAAGCATGCATCTGAGAATGAGGATAACTAGATACAAATCAGCAACTGCCGGAAAACCCGAGACTAAGCAGAACTTCTCAGAGGTCACTCAGGGGCAAACCTGACCAGCAGGAAAACTAGGGACACTAGTGGCCTTTGCTGTGCAGCTTCAGAAGAGGGAAACTGAGCTTTCTGCATCTAGTAGCAAACATGACAAAATGAAGGACTAAAACACAATCCCTGAACTCCACCCCACTCACAACAAGTCCAGGAGACATTGACATAGGAGAACTTGGTAAACACATGCCTG